>NW_027288355.1:1800000-2080000 GCF_047511675.1 Marmota flaviventris | reverse complement strand
AATGCCATCCATATACCTTCCAATGCCATGATTTTATTGACTTTTATTGCTGAGTAAAATTCCATTGTGTATATAAGCCACGTTTTTTTTTTTTTTTTTTTTTTTTTTTTTTTTTTTTTTTTATCCATTCACCCACTGAAGGGCATCTAGGTTGGCTCCACAGTTTAGCTATTGTGAATTGTGTTGCTATAAACTTCGATGCGGCTGTGTCCCTGAAGTATGCTCTTTTTAAGTTCTTTGTGTATAGACCAAGGAGAAGGAGAGGTGGATCACATGGTGGTTTCATTCCCAACTTTTCAAGGAATCTCCATACTATTTGCCATATGGGCTGCAGCAATTTGTAGTCCTACCAGGAATGGATGAGTACATTTTTCCCCACATCCCCATCAACACTTATTGTTGTTTGTCTTCACAATACTTGCCATATGACTAAAGTGAAATAATATCTTAGAGTAGTTTTGATTTGCAGTTCTCAAATTGCTAGAGATGATGAGCATTATATATATATATATATATATATATATATATATATATATATATATATATATATTGATTGTGTATCCTCTTCTTATATGTACCTGTTCCAGTTCTTAGTCCATGTGTTGATTGGGTTATTTGGGTTTTTCTTGCTGCTTAGCATTTTGATTTCTTTATATGCCCTAGAGATTAGTGTTGTATCTGATATGTGAGGGTTAAAATGGTGTAGGCTTTCTGTTCACTTCACAGATTATTTATTTTGCTGAGAAAGTTAAAGTCAACAATTAAATGACTTAACATTACATCTCAAAGCCCTAGAAAAACAAAATCAAACTTTTTAGTTTGATTCCATCCCATTTATTGATTTGTGGTTTTAATTCTTGGGCTGTAGGAGTCTTATTAATAAAGTTGGGGCCTAATCCCACTTGAAGAATATCAAGACCTACTTTTTCTTTTATTAGACACAGAGTCTCTGGTTTAATTCCTTGGTACTTGTTCCATTTGGAGATAAGTTTGGTGCATGGTGAGAGATAGCTCTTTATTTTTCATTTAGTTTTTGCTCATAACAACATAATACAACAAATAAGCTCTGCTTTTGAGATTCAAAAAAAAATCAATAAAAAATTACATGTGGCCATCTTGGTTCTCCTGCAACAAAATAACTTTAAAGAAGAACAAATCAACACTGGCCTAGTGGTCCCAGGCTCACAGCAGTTTTATTCCACCCTACCCTCATGGGAAAGACACCAACCAGAGCCTAGCCTCTGGTGAAGAACCACCCCTTTTGACCAGCAGAGTATTGTGGAAGCGAGATTTCAGCCCAGACCACCTATAGCCACCTGACTCCCAAGAGAAGTCAAGCCCAGTGGCCCATATTTACCTGTCATGTTTCTCATAATAAAAACACTAAGGGTAACTCCAGGGCAACTGGGAAGCATGAAATAACCACACAAGAGACAGAGATACCTTTTTGGGGGAGTCCTGTGATGCCTCCTCTGACATTAAGTGTCTGGAGAGATAGTGAGTGCATACTGAACATTTTTGTTGAGGAGAATCCATTCAAATGAGGCAAAGGATCTGGTTTCAGGGATTGAATCTATCTTTCTGAAGTCTGCTGTCAGCAGGTTGGCTGACATCTAAGAAGGCCATACCCAAAACCAGAGCAAGAGAAATGGACACACAAAGGGCATTTCCATGGAACATTCTACCCCAAACAGAGAAAAGGGGTAATATCACAAAAGAACAGGTGAGCATAGCTCAATCCATGGGGTGACATGTCTATCTCTGAAGATGCATTCTCAACCTCCAGGACTGGGGTAATGTCCAGGTCACTTCATAATATAGTGATGGTGAGAGCCTCTCTGCTCCAGGTAGGAGAATGTGAAACATTCAAACTGGCTGCCCACATTTACCCACACCAACTTATGCAGGACCCAGATTCAGTACGCAGAAGCATTCATTGAGGGACACCAGTAGAGTCTGGAAGCCCAACATTGAGGCAAGGTACAGACAATCTGCATAGGTATTACAAGAATATTGGAAAAAATATAATATCTCAGATCCACACTGCAATAAAGACACAAACACAACTTGAAAAAATAATGGAGGAAAGTGCCCCAAACAAACAAGGACACTATAATAACAGAACCCATGTACAGTGAAGTTGATGAAATGTCAGAGAAGGAGTTCAAAATGTTATAATTAAAATGATCTGTGAATTTATAAATTACCTAAAGGAGCAAATACAGGCAGAAATTGATCACTTCAACAATAAGATAAGAACGAAAATACAGGTAGCACAAGATTACTTTAAGAGAGAGATAGAGACTCTGGAAAACAATAGTCAGAAATCCTTGAAATGAAGGATAAAGTCTAATAAAAATTTTAATAGACAGCATAACCAATAGACTATATCACTTGGAAGAAAAAATCTCAGATAATGGAGACAAAGTATACAATCTAGAAAATAAATTTGATCACACAGTGAAGATAGTTAGATGCTGAGAGCCATAGCCACGTAGGAATGATGCATGGCATTTTTGGTTGAAAGGTGACGCCAGCAAGCCATTGAGATGATAATGATTATGTTAAGATGTGCATTCAATTGGAGATTAGACCACTGCTGAGTTCCCATTGGTTGGGGAAGTGCAGTAGGAGGGAATTCCGGAGGAGGGATTTCCTGTTGGTGTAGTGTGTCCTGGGAGAAGGCCACGCGCTTGGCATTCGTGGGAGTTTTGGAAATAAAGTTTGTTCCTGCTTGAGTAGCTCATGATTTTGTGCCCAGCCAGACTGCAGCAGTTAGACATCATGAACAGAACATTCAAGAATAATGGGGCAGCATCAAAAGACCAAATTTAAGAGTTATTGGGATAGAGGAAGGCACAGAGTTTCAAACCACAGGAATGCACAATGTATTCAATGAGATAATATCAGATAATTTTTCAAGCATGAAGAATGAATTGGAAAACCAAATACGAGAGGCTTCCAGGACACCAAATGTACAAAATTACAACAGAACTATAGCAACACACACTATAATGAAAATGCCCAGAATATCAAATAAAAATATAATTTTTAAAGTCACAATAGAGAGAAATCAAATCAAATATAGGGGGAGACCAATTCAAATCTCTGCAGATTTTTCAACCAAGCCCTCAAAGCCAGGAGACTGGAACAACATATACCAAGCTGTGAAAGAAAATGAATGCCAATGAGGAATCTTATATCCAGCAAAACTAAGCTTTAGATTTGATGATGAAATAAAAAACTTTCATGAAAAACAAAAGTTAAAATATTTACAGTTAGAAAGCCTGAACTACAGAAATCCTCAGCAAAATAATTCCAAGAAGAAGAAATGAAAAACAATGATGAAAATCAGCAGAGGGACGGATTACAGCAAAGTAAAATCTACTAAGAAGAGAAACCAAATCACATTAAATATCAAAAATAAAAAAAAAATATCTGGGAACACAAGTCATGCCTCAATAATCATGCTGAATGATAATGGTCTAAACTCACCAATCAAAAGACATAGAGTAGCAGATTGGATTAAAAAAAGACCAACAATATGCTGCCTACAAGAGACTCACCTCATAGAAAAAGATATCCACAAACTGAAGGTGAAGAGTTGGGGGAAATTGTACCACTCACATGGACTGTGGAAGCAAGCAGAAGTTTCCATCTTCATATCAAATAAAGTAGACTTCAAACTAAAGTCAATCAAAAAGGATAAAGAAGGACACTACCTTCTACTCAAGGGAACCATACACCAACATGACTTAGCAATTATAAATATATATATACCCAAAACAATGAAGCATCTACATTCATCAAACAAACTCTTATCAAATTCAAGAGTCAAATAGACCACAACACAATAATTTTGGGTGACTTTGACACTTCATTTTCTTCACTAGGAAGACCTTCAAAATAGATGCTGAGCAAAGAAACTATAGAACTCAATAATATAATAAATAACATAGACTTAACTGAAACATATAGACTAATTTATCCTCCAATGAGAGAATATACTTTCTTCTCAGCAGCACATAGATCCTTCTCTGCAATAGACCATATACTATGCCACAAAGCAACCCTTAGCAAATATAAAAATGTAGAGATACTACCCTGCATTACATCAAATAATAATGGAATGAAATAAGAAATCAATGATAAAATAATAAAATCCATCCCAACCCCTGGAGACTAAATAATATTCTAATGAATGGACAATGGGTTGCCAAGGACATCAAGGAGAAATTTTTTTTTTAAAAAATAGAGGTAAATGAGAATACAGACACAATATACCTAAATTTCTGGGGCACTATGAAAGCATTTCTAAGAGGAAAGTTCATTGCATGAAGTTTATTCCTTAAAAGAAAAAAAAAGTCAACAATTAAATGACTTAGCATTACATCTCAAAGCCCTAGAAAAACAAGAGCAAATCAACTGCAAAAGCAGCAGAAGGCAGAAGATAATTAAAATCAAAGCTGAAATCAATGAAATTGAAACAAAAGAAATAATTGAAAAAAATTGACAAAACAAAAAGTTGGTTCTTTGAAAAAATAAATTAAATTGGCAGACCCTTAGTCATGCTAGTGAAGAGAAGAAGAGAGAATACCCAAATCACTAACATATGTGATGAAAGGAGAAATATCATAACAGACACTATGGAAATACAGAAAATAATTAGAAACTATTTTGAAAACATGTACTGCAATAAAATAGAAAATATTGAAAGCTTCAAAAAATTTCTAGAGTCTTATAATTTGCCCAAACTGAATCAGGGTGATATAAACATTTTAAACTGATCAGTTTTGAGTGAAAAAAAATAGCAGATGCCCTCAAAAGTCCACCAACCAAGAAAAGCCCATGACCAAATGGATACACAGCCAAGTTTTAAAAGACTTTAAAGAAAAACTAGTACCAATATTCTTTGATTTATTTCAGGAAATAGAAAAAGAGGCAGAATTTTTAAATTCATTCTATGAGGCCAATATCATCCTTATTTCAAAACTAGGCCAAGACACATTTAAAGAAAAAAAGAAAAAAACTTCAGACCAATATCTCTAATAAACATAGATGCAAAAATTCTCAATAAAATTCTGGCAAATCAAATAAAAAACATATCAAAAAGATTGTGCACCATGATCAAGTGGGAGTTATCCCAGATATGCAAAGTTGGTTCAACATATACAAATCAATAAATATAATTCATTACATCAATAAGCTTAAAGATAAAAATCATATGAACATCTCAATAGATGCAGAAAGGGCATTTGACAAAATACAGTACCCCTTTACATTCAAAACACTAGAACAACTAGGGATAACAGAAATATATCTCAAAATCATAAATACTATCTATGCTAAGCCCCAGGTCCATATCATTCTAAATGGAAAAAAAATTGAAGGCATTCACTCTAGAAACTGGAACAAGACGGGGGTGACCCTTTTCACCACTTCTATTTAGCATAGTTCTTAAAACACTGGCCAGAGCAATCAGACAGATGAAAGAAATTGAAGGAATACACATAGGAAAAGAAGAAATCCAATTGGCACTATTTGCTGATGAATTGATTCTATAATTAGAAGACCCTAAAAGTTCCACCAGAAAATTTCTAGAACTAGCAAATGAATTCATCAAAGTAGCATGATATAAAATCAACACCCACATATCAAAGGCATTTCTGTATACCACTGATAAATCCTCAGAAATATGAAACAAGGAAAACTACTCCATTTACAATAGGCTCAAAAATATAAAATACTTGGGAATAAACTTAAAAGAAGGTGAGAGATCTATGTAATGAAAATTACAGAACTCTACAGAAGGAAGAAAAAGAAGACCTTAGAAAATTGAAAGTTCTATCTTGCTCTTGGATGGGCAGAATTAATATTATCAAAATGACCATACTTCCAAAAGCAATATACATATTTATTGCAATTGCAGTCAAAATTCCAATGGTATTTCTCATAGAAATATAAAAAGCAATCATTAAATTCATCTGGAAAAATAAGAGACCCAGAATAACTAAATCAATCTTTAGCAGAAAGCGTGATCTATACCAGACCCTCAACTACACTACAGAGAAATAATAACAAAATCAGCATGGTATGGACACTGAAGCAGACTGGTAGACCAATGGTACAGAATAGAGGACACAGAGTCTAATCCACAAAATTACAATTATCTTATATTGGACAAAGGTGCCAAAAACATGCATTGGAGAAAAGATAGCCTTTTTAACAAATGATGCTGGAAAAACTGGGAAGCCATATGCAACAAAATAAAATTAAACCCCTATCTTTCACCATGCACAAAACTCAACTAAAAATGAATCAAGAACTTAGGAATAAAACCAGAGATCCTGCAAAAAATAGAATAAAATGTAGGCCCTAATCTTCATATGTGGGATTAGGCCTCAACTTCCTTAATAAGACTCCTGTGGCACAAGAATTAAAATCAAGAATCAATAAATGGGACAAACTCAAATTATTTTTTTTTCTCAAAAAAAGAAAGTATCTGTGAGGTGAATAGAGAGTCCACTTCTTGAAAGCAAGTCTTTACCCCTCTCATATCAGATATAGCACTCTCCACTAGGGTAAATAAAGAACTCAAAAAGCTAAACACACACACACACACACACACACACACACACACACACAAGAAAATACACAATCTATAAATGGGTGAAGGACCGGGAGAGACATTTCTCAGAAGATTATGTACAATCAATCAATCAATACATAAAAAAATGTTCATCATCACTAGGAATTAGAGAAATGCAAATCAAAACTACGCTAATATTTCATCTCACCTCAGTCAGAATTGCAGCTATTTTAAAGACAAACAACAAGTGTTGGCTTGAATGTGGGGGAAAAGGCACATTCATATACTGCTGGTGGGACTTAAAATTGGTGTAGCCAATCTGGAAGTCAGTATGGGAAGCAGTATGGAGATTTCTTGAAAAATTGGGAAGGGATCTACCATTTGACCCAGCTATATTCTCCTCAATCTATACCCACAGGACTTAAACACAGCATACTACAGGGACACAGCCACATCAATGTTTATAGCAGCAAAATTCACAATAGCTAAATTGTGGAACCAACCTAGATGCCCTTCAATAGATGAATGGATAAAAAAATGGCATAGATACACAATGGAATTTTACTCAGCAATAAAAGAGAATAAAATCAGCATTTGCAGGTAAATGGATGTAGTGAAAGAACATAATGCTAAGTGAAGTTGGTTAATCCAAAATAACCAAATTCTGAAGGTTTTCTTTGATATAAGGAGGCTAATTCATAGTGGGGTAGGGATAGGGTGCATGAGAGGAATAGTTGGACTCTAGATAGGGCAGAGGGGTTGGAGGATAATGGAGGGGTCATGGGACTATAAATGATGGTGGAATGTGATGATCATTATTATCCAAAGCACATGTATGAAGACACATATTGGTGTGAATATACTTTGTATACAACCAGAGATAAGAAAAATTGTGCTATATATGTGTAGTAAGAATTATAATGCTTTCTGCTGTCATATATAAATAAAAAATCAAAGCTTTACATCAAACTTAAAGACTGCTTTGTGATGTGTATTTTATGCCCATTTATTGAACTCAATTTTCCTAAAATGATTCTCTATAAAATTATACTATTGTGTCAAATTATATTCATGGACCTTGGGACAATCAATTTCAACAAAATCCCTTTAATCTGACTGTCCAAATTGTAAAAACTAATTCTATTCAAATTAAGATGCCTATGGTTTCCACTTTCTTTTAAGGGTGGGCTACACACTTACTTGACCAATGACAAAAGTTAATTTCATGGTTTAATCCTTACAGTCTGTTAACATATGGCATTATTAGGTATACTTCTCTTGTTAACCTTGTTTGTTATCAAAAGTATTATTAACTGTATGCCTGAAGCTGAACAAAAAAAATTGTCTTAATAACTCAGGTTGTTGAAGACTTAGAGTGGGGAACTGTTTCAGGCCCTGATCTTGACCTACCAGGGGGTCTTGCTCATTGTGCAGCAGGGAAATCCTAATATAGAATGCTATGTTTTGGGACAAAATGCTGTCACAATATTGGCAAGTCCAATTTCTCTTTGACAAGGAGTATTTTCTCTGTAGGTGCAAGTTCAGCCTACATGTCAATTTCTAGACTCTTGGTGTCTGGATTCCCATAAGATGGTATGTTATTATATGTTATGTATCACCTCTGGTCTATCATGACTGTTATATGTAAATTGGCACATATCCACTATAAAAGCTATTTTTACTGTACAATAAAGCAGATGTTGTTCTCTGAAACCATCTGTGAAGGGGTTTCTCCATGCCCTCAAGCTTCAACAGTCGATGCTGGACAGTAGGGCCAGGGTAATAGCTTTATAAGTATTAGTTAATTCAGCTATCAGGTTTTTCCAAAGTTCAGTCAATTCATGGAAGCAAAAAAAATTATTTTCAAGATAGACACCTTTGTCTCATTGATGTTGACAATTGCATGGGTAAGGATATGCATAGTCATAAAATAGTTAACATCCCAAGCACCATTAATATACTAAGAAAAATTGGAGAAGTGTAAGGTTACATTTTCAGATACAGCATATTGGGTGACACAAATACTCTAAAATTTAGGGTCACAAGTGAGCCTTTGCAACATAAACAGAATATCTAGTTTTTCCTGGTAGAGGTCTAGTTCTTGCTGAATGACTAAGATAGTGGCTTGGAACAGTTTATTTATTCATTTTGAATGGCATAGGATTCTGCCATGGTAGTAGACAAATTGTTTATATTCTGAGAAGTCTAGATGCTCTGAGTGAGTAAAGCAGCAGCATTGGTTGTGGCAGCAATAGTGGCTACCAGGGCAATAATCCCAGTGATGATAAGGCTAATTGCATAAGATTCTTCATCTCCATGTCCCATGGACTCCTACACTCTCCAGACAGGTTCACTGGAAGCCAGACTGCTGGGGACACTCTGAGAATAAATATACATTTAGCTTTCATAGCATGGGTTAGCCAATTTGTTAGCCAGCAGGATATATTGACTGCATAAGGGATCTCTGTCTTAGTGATATTTATGCCATCAGTATCATTGATTGTTAGCATAGCAAAGGGTGGTGTAACACAAGCTTGTGTATAGTGGGGTATAATCATAATTTGGCACAAAGACAAATCCATGCATATATAATATATAGTATGTTAAATGTGCTTGGGATGTTAACTATTTTATGACTATGCGTAATCTTACCAAGACAATTGTCAAAATCCATAGTCAGGGTATGGACTCAATATAGACCCATTTATCCAGCTGGCTGCTGCCCATTTGATGGGTCTAGTAGCTAAAAATATTGGTGTGATATCCATCATGCCATACTGATTTCCAGAATACCCGTTGGTAATGTATAGCAGTTACTGCAGTAGCCCATGTGGTTTTGGGGCACATTAGTTACATTCCAGGGGGCTGCACCTGCCTAGGCACATAGATGTTGTTCTTCCCCAGAGAAGATATGGCAGTAACACATTGATTCCATGGAATGTTATCATTATCAGAGGGGGACGTTCCAAAAACCATTGTTGGGTACGTTGGTAGCAAGGGTTTTTTGCATTTCCCATGGGGCATTCTCTGGTTATAGGTAGAATTAACTGTAACTCTAAGGTCAGTGAGAGATAACCCAGCATATGACTTATTATAGTTATCTACAAGAGTTTCATTTGCAAGAGCAAAACAGAGAGGAGTGCCTGGATTGTTTTAGTAAGAGATGAAGCAAGGCCCTGAAAATATCAGGAAACAGTTTTATTTGGCTGCAGCCAGGTTCAGAGGGCACAGCTTTTCTGTAATCCTCAATCAATCCCCTGAACCCTGAGTTCAGGTAGTTTCAAAGTTTTATTCCCAGCATGTAAGGGGAGAGGCTTAGAATTTTGCAGTCTACAGAAGTTCAGATAAAAGCAACTTTTTCTTTCAGTGTTTTGGGCAAGTTAACCCTTCAAGGACAATACCTGAAAAGTGGAGTGATTCTTCTTCTCCCCTTACTTTTCTCCCCCTACCAGCTGTTATTATAGAGCCCAATTGGTAATTTCTCTTACCTTAAAAATGTAGACATCTCTGTGAAGCCCAGCTCAAGGCCAGAGGCTTTGTTTGCACATTTCAACAAACTACTATATTTGATATGTTTGTGAAAAACTAGTAAGGGGGTATCCAGCACTTGAAGTGCTGGTATCTTCTTGGCCAGTGGCCAAGTAAACAGGGTGACACAAAAATAGGAAGTTTGTCTACATTGAACTCTTTTACTGGCAGTCCTAAAATCAGCCATGGTAAAGATTTCTAAACCATATGTGGTTGGATTTGAAATGGATTTTTAATGCAGGGGAGGGGGCTTTTCGAGCTTACTGTCTGCTGTCTCTGGAAAAGAAATATACAGACTAAAATAAGAGGCTTAGTGCTCCATGTCAAAAATAAGGGAAGAGATTTACCTCCCTTAACTCTCAAAGCATTTATGCTAGAAAACTAGGGGATTTAAAGTACTTCCTCCTGACTCTAAAATGCACATACAACCTTCTGAAGACTCAATGGGCTCCTTGTCATCTTTATGACTTGGGAATGTCTTTCTTAAAGTCCTGGGAGCCACCTCTTTGGAAAGTAGACTTGGGAGGATAATGCTAGGTCCCCTCATTTCTGTAGGACAGACAGCTGAGCCCCCCAAGTGTTTCTCTTTAAAATGCAAAGTTATCCTCTGTGACAAAGATATCAATCAGTAAGCTGCTTCTGTAGATAAAGCCAAGTCTGCAATAGAGATGTCACCTGTCCCCCAACACCGGTGAACTCAGGAAGAGCTATGGACAAGATTTGGCACCTTTGTGCTCTCTCACTTGGGGACCAGGTTTCTAGTCCACATATGCAGAGCACTTAGTCTCCCCCACTATGCCGAGTTCTGTCTTTTTATTGCCTTCATGGGTTGTGTGCATGGAACATCCCCAGCGGCTGAGCACATATTAAATAATACAAATGCTTTCTACAACCTTTGTGGTGAGGTTATAGGCTTTAAAAGACTTGGTTTTTAAATCTACTCTAATGGTCCCCTCAAAACTGAAAAAACTCTGGGTGGCTTACTAGTTAAATGTCACCATAAGGGAACAAGAATGAGGAAGGAGTATAAGTCAAGAATTACTTGAAAATGACAAATTCTTAAAAAAATTCAACTTGTTATCTGCAATTCCCTCTCCAAGTTTGCAGCCTAACTAGGATGCACAGTGGCAGTGGCCTTCTGTCAGTGAAGATGGGAACAGTTCGCTCTCAAAGGGAAATTTTCAAAGAAGGTTCAAATATCTTAGTGACCCTTTCTGGACTCTTCCAAAGAGCACTTGGTCTGGTTACCCCACAGTCCAGCCCTGCTTACTAGGTGGCCTTCCAACCTGAACCTGGCCCACTACCTGACCTCCACAGGGGGCCCAGCAGTCCCTAACCCGCCCGTGGTTCCCTCCCATTGTAAGCTCAGCCTCTGAAATGAGCTGGGGTGGAGTCAGCTGGGTGGTTTACTTGTAGTCCTGGCCACAGACACCATGCCCAAGCAGCTCTGGGCCCTCAGGCGACCCAGCACGACTCCAGGGAGACAGTGGCAGGACGTCTTCACTTCCAGGCCTGAACCCCCTAGGAGTGGGGCATGTGGAGACCAAAGGACATGCATGGATGGACATGGGCCGCTTACTCCTAGGGACTGTGTGGACCCATGTGGACCCACATGTGGTGTTGTGGGCCAGACTGGGCCAAGCATGAGTGGTGTGACCACCGGGAACCTGGAAGCCCACTGCGGGCATCAGGCATTCCTTGTTGGGACCAGGCCTATGGCCCCAGTGCTCCGCACTCTTGGGGCCGGGGCCACCAGGTGCACACAGGTTCAGGTGCACTGGACCTCGGACACTATGCATCTCTCCCCGAGGGCTCTAATGTCAAGGCCACGTCCTGGGCTGCTGCAGGAGCCTGGATCACACTCTGATCAGAACCCAGCTACAGAGCCTGAGGGTCCCCAAGTAGAGGCTGGGTGTGAGCATCCCTGGCGAGAGGAGGTTGACACAGCTTGACCGCCATGCAATGGGAACACTGAGGCAGCTTGGCTTTCCACCAGCAAAATTTATAGGGTTCCCAATGTAAGGATGATCTCCAGGTCCTCGTCTTCATTGGCTCTGAGACTTTCCAAGTGCAAAACAGAGAAACAACTGAGCCACAAACTGGAGAGCACACTGTGGGACAACGCAGCACTGCCCAAGAATTTCAATAAAAATGTTGATGAGTTCTAAACCCTTCTTCCTGCTCTCAGTCCTGACTGACTCTTGTGCACTTACTTGTTAGGCCTCAATCTCCCCAGCTCCATCAGCACAGCACTTAGTGTGTTCTCCCTCGTGCGCTGGAAAATACTGGATGATGGAAAGATGGGGGACCCAAAAATATTGAATTTTTATTTTTAAATCTCTGTTTCTCTGCTCCCCACATGACAGGCAGGCTTGAGTACAGGGCAGACCCCTACACAACTCACTTCATGCTGAGTGTGGACAGACCCAAACATGGTATGGCCAGGAGCCTCACAATCAAATAGAGGGTGACTTCACCAACCAGAACCATGAATCCACTTTGAGAGGAGGCATATCAAGGCACAGAGGATGACAAGGTGACTTGGAGAGAAGGTGACATGGGAAACACAGAGGTCCAAACATGGCAATTTCACATCTGCTCTCCTTTTTCCCTCTGTCAGTCTGTGAGGTGTGAAGTAGAGCCGTAACCACAATAATCACTAAAACTAGTTTCTGTTCTAGTTGTTGCACTCAGGCAGAGTGCAAATTGTGATAAATTGCCTTCTACAATAAATGGACTTGTCTAACTTCAATTTTGCTTCATGAAAAACTAATATTTTAAGATTTTTATGCCTAGTTAATTTTCAGTTCACTAAAATTGCTGTTCTCTGAGCATTTCAATTGGTTAAAGTTAACTGAAATGTTCACATAATAGTCTCCTCCATTTTTATACTTATTAAAAAATAAAGCTGGTAGCCTTCCAACTCAAACATGTGGTGAAGCAAATTCAACATTCACTAAGAGACTGAATAACAGAACATGAAGTCCGCTGGTATCTACCATCAATAACCATGATCAATGTTTTCATTTCTCTGAACTTCCATATCTACAATTATAAAATGAGGTTAGTCCCCACCTATGACTACAATCTTCATAATAAAATGTTTTACACTGCAGTGAATTAATGTACATGAGATTCCTTGGCACTGGTTATTTAAATTTGCCACTTGTAAGTTTTGTGTGTTTAATGTGACAACAATAATACTCAATAATTATGGGGTTATGAAGTACCATATGCCAAACAGGTCTTAGCCTGCTTTATTTATTTATTTATTTATTTTTGTTTCTTTTTTTTTTCTTTTTAATTATTATTGTTGGTTGTTCAAAACATTACATAGTTCTTGATATAACATATTTCACACTTTGATTCAAGTGGGTTATGAACTCCCATTTTTACCCTGTATACAGATTGCAGAATCACATCAGTTACATATCCATTGATTTACATATTGCCATACTAGTGTCTGTTGTATTCTGCTGCCTTTCTTATCCTCTACTATAACACCTCCCCTCCCCTCCCCTCCCCTCTTCTCTCTCTACCCCCTCTACTGTCATTCATTTCTCCCCTTTGTATTATTTTTCCCTTTCCCTCACTTCCTCTTGTATGTACTTTTGTATAACCCTCAGGGTCTCCTTCCATTTCCATGCAAATTCCCTTCTCTCTCACTTTCCCTCCCACCTCTCATCCCTGTTTAATGTTAATCTTCTTCTCATGCTCTTTGTCCCTACTCTGTTCTTAGTTACTCTCCTTATATCAAAGAAGACATTTGGCATTTGTTTTTTAGGGATTGGCTAGCTTCAGTTAGCATAATCTGCTCTAATGCCATCCATTTCCCTGCAATTCTATGATTTTGTCATTTTTAATGGAGAGTAATACTCCATTGTGTATAAATGCCACATTTTTTTATCCATTTGTCTATTGAAGGGCATCTAGGTTGGTTCCACAGTCTTGCTATTGTGAATTGTGCTACTATGAACATTGATGTAGCAGTGTCCCTGTAGCATACTCTTTTTAGGTCTTTAGAGAATAGACCGAGAAGGGGAATAGCTGGGTCAAATGGTGGTTCCATTCCCAGCTTTCCAAGAAATCTTCATACTGCTTTCCAAATTGGCTGCACCAATTTGCAGTCCCACCAGCAATGTACAAGTGTACCATTTTCCCCACATCCTCGCCAGCACTTGTTGTTGTTTGACTTCTTAATGGCTGCCAATCTTACTGGAGTGAGATGGTATCTTAGGGTGGTTTTGATTTGCATGTCTCTGACTGCTAGAGACGGTGAGCATTTTTTCATGTACTTGTTGATTGATTGTATGTCCTCCTCTGAGAAGTGTCTGTTCAGGTCCTTGGCCCATTTGTTGATTGGGTTATTTGTTATCTTACTGTCTAATTTTTTGAGTTCTTTGTATACTCTGGATATTAGGGCTCTATCTGAAGTGTGAGGAGTAAAGATTTGTTCCCAGGATGTAGGCTCCCTATTTACCTCTCTTATTGTTTCTTTTGCTTAGAAAAAAATTTTAGTTTGAACAAGTCCCATTTGTTGATTCTAGTTATTAACTCTGTGCTATGGGTGTCCTATTGAGGAATTTGGAGCCTGACCCCACAGTATGTAGATCGTAGCAAACTTTTTCTTCTATCAGACGCCATGTCTCTGATTTGATATCAAGCTTCTTGATCCATTTTGAGTTAACTTTTGTGCATGGCGAGAGAAAGGGATTCAATTTCATTTTGTTGCATATGGATTTCCAGTTTTCCCAGCACCATTTGTTGAAGATACTATCCTTCCTCCATTGCATGCTTTTAGGCCCTTTATCAAATATAAGATAGTTGTAATTTTGTGGATTGGTTTCTGTGTCCTCTATTCTGTACCATTGGTCCACCCACCTGTTTTGGTACCAGTACCATGCTGTTTTTGTTACTATTGCTCTGTAGTATAGTTTGGAGTCTGGTATCGCTTTACCGCCTGATTCACACTTCCTGCTTAGCATTGTTTTTGCTATTCTGGGTCTTTTATTTTTCCACATGAAATTCATGATTGCTTTCTCTATTTCTACAAGAAATGCCATTGGGATTTTGATTGGCATTGCATTAAACCTATAGAGAACTTTTGGTAATATTGCCATTTTGATGATGTTAGTTCTGCCTATCCATGAACAGGGTATATTTTTCCATCTTCTAAGATCTTCTTCTATTTCTCTCTTTAGGGTTCTGTAGTTTTCATTGTATAAGTCTTTCACCTCTTTTGTTAGGTTGATTCCCAAGTGTTTTTTTTTTTTTTTTTTTTTTTTTTTGAGGCTATTATGAAAGGAGTGGTTGTCCTCATTTCCATTTCAGAGGATTTGTTGCTGATATACAGGAATGCCTTTGATTTATGCATGTTGATTTTATGTCCTACCACTTTGCTGAATTCATTTATTAGCTCTAATAGTTTGTTTGTAGACGCTTTTGGGTCTGTTAGGTATAGAATCATGTCACCTGCAAATAGTGATAATTTAAGTTCTTCTTTTCCTATTTTTATGCCTTTAATTTCTTTCATCTGTCTAATTGCTCTGGCCAGTGTTTCGAGAACTATGTTGAACAGAAGTGGTGAGAGAAGGCATCCCTGTCTTGTTCCAGATTTTAGACGGAATGCCTTCATTTTTTCTCCATTCAGAATGATGCTAGCCTGAGGCTTAGCATAGATTGCTTTTACAATATTGAGGTATGTTCCTGTTATCCCTAGTTTTTCTAGAGTTTTGAACATAAACAGATGCTGTACTTTGTCAAATGCTTTTTCCACATCTATCAAGATGATCATATGGTTTTTATTTTTAAGTCTATTGATGTAGTGAATAACATTTATTGATTTCCGTATATTGAACCAGCCTTGCATCCCAGGGATGAATCCTACTTGATCATGGTGCATGATCTTTTTGATATGTTTTTGTATCCGATTCGCCAGAATTTTACTGAAGATTTTTGCATCTAGGTTCATTAGAGATATTGGTCTGTAGTTTTCTTTCTTTGAAGTGTCTTTGTCTGCTTTAGGAATCAGGGGGATGTTGGCCTCGTAGAATGAATTTGGAATTTCTCCCTCTTTTTCTATTTCCTGAAATAGCTTGAAAAGTATTGGTATTAGTTCCTCTTTAAAGGTTTTGTAAAAATTTGCTGTATACCCATCCGGTCCTGGGCTTTTCTTAGTTGGTAGTCTTTTGATGGTTTCTTCTATTTCCTCAATTGATATTGGTCTGTTTAGGTTGTCTATATCCTCCTGACTCAATCTGGGCAGATCATATGACTTAAGAAATTCATCGATGCCTTCACTATCTTCTATTTTATTGGAGTATAAGGATTCAAAATAATTTCTGATTATCTTCTGTATTTCTGAAGTGTCTGTTGTGATATTGCCTTTTTCATCCCGTACGCTAGTAATTTGAGTTCTCTCTCTTCTTCTCATTGTTAGCATGGCTAAGGGTTTGTCGACTTTATTTATTTTTTCAAAGAACCAACTTTTAGTATTGTCGATTTTTTCAATTGTTTCTTTTGTTTCGATTTCATTAATTTCAGCTCTGATTTTAATTATTTCTTGCCTTCTACTTCTTTTGCTGTTGTTTTGCTCTTCTTTTTCTAGAATTTTGAGATGAAGTATGAGATCATTTATTTGTTTTTTTTTTTTCTTTTTTTAAGGAATGAACTCCAAGCAATGAATTTTCCTCTTAGAACTGCTTTCAAAGTGTCCCAGAGATTACGATATGTTGTGTCTGTGTTTTCATTTATCTCTACGAATTTTTTTAATTTCCTCCTTGATGTCTTCTATAACCCATTGATCATTCAGTAACCTATTGTTCATTCTCCAAGTGATGTATGATTTTTCCTTCCTTCCTTTATCATTGATTTTCAGTTTCATTCCATTATGATCCGATAAGATGCATGGTATTATCTCTACTACTTTATATTGTCTAAGAGTTGCCTTGTGACATAATATATGATCTATTTTTGAGAAGGATCCATGTACTGTTGAGAAAAAAGTGTAACTGCTTGATGTTGGGTGGTATATTCTATATATGTCAATTAAGTCTAGGTTATTAATTGTGTTATTGAGTTCTATAGTTTCCTTATTCAACTTTTGTTTGGAAGATCTGTCCAGTGGCGAGAGAGGTGTGTTGAAGTCTCCCATGATTATTGTATGGTGGTCTATTAGACTCTTGAACTTGAGAAGAGTTTGTTTGATGAACATAGCTGCACCATTGTTTGGGGCATATATATTTAAGATTGTTATGTCTTGTTGGTGTATGGTTCCCTTGAGCAGTATATAGTGTCCCTCTTTATCCCTTTTGATTAACTTTGGCTTGAAATCTATTTTATTTGATATGAGTATGGACACTCCTGCTTGTTTCCGAAGTCCATATGAGTGATATGATTTTTTCCAACCTTTCACCTTCAGTCTATGTATGTCTTTTCCTATCAAATGCGTCTCCTGTAGGCAGCATATTGTTGGGTCTTGTTTTGTGATCCATTATACTAGCCTGTGTCTCTTAATTGGTGAGTTTAAGCCATTAACATTTAGGGTTATTATTGAGATATGGGTTGTTCTTCCAGACATATTTGTTTATTTATGTTACTAAACATGGTTTGTTTTCCTCTTTGATTATTTCCCCCCCTTTATTGTCCTACCTCCCACTATTGGTTTTCATTGTTATTTTCCATTTCCTCTTCCTGTAATGTTTTGCCGAGGATGTTTTGAAGAGATGGTTTTCTAGCTGCAAATTCTTTTAACTTTTGTTTATCATGTAAGGTTTTAATTTCATCTTCCATCCTGAAGCTTAATTTCGCTGGATACACGATTCTTTGTTGGAACGCATTTTCTTTCAGTGTTTGAAATATGTTATTCCAGAATCTTCTAGCTTTCAGAGTCTGTGTTGAATGATCAGCTGTTATCCTGTTTGGTTTACCCCTAAATGTAATCTGCTTCCTTTCTCTTGTAGCTTTTAAAATTCTCTCCTTATTCTGTATGTTGGGCATCTTCATTATAATGTGTCTAGGTGTGGATCTCTTATGATTTTGCACATTCGGCGTCCTGTAGGCTTCTAGGATTTGGGATTCTGTCTCATTCTTCAAGTCTGGGAAGTTTTCTCGTATTATTTCATTGAATAGATTGCTCATTCCTTTGGTTTGGACCTCTATCCCTTCCTGTATCCCAATGACTCTTAAGTTTGGTCTCTTTATGTTATCCCATATTTCTTGGATGTTCTGCTCATGGTTTCTTAACAGTCTTGCTGAGCTGTCTATGTTCTTTTCAAGTTGAAATACTTTGTCTTCATTGTCTGATGTTCTATCTTCTAAGTGTTCTACTCTGCTGGTAGTATTCTCAATTGAGTTTTTAAGTTGGTTTATTGCTTCCTGCATTTCTACAATTTCTGTTTGTTTGTTTTTTATAACCTCTATCTCCCTGTATAGTTGATCTTTTGCTTCCCGGATTTGTTTGTGTAATTCATTGTTGAAGTGATCTTTCATTGTCTGATTTTGCTGTCTAAAGTCTTCCTTGAGACTCCAGATCATCTGAAGCATGTATATCCTGAATTCTTTATCTGACATTCCATCTGCTGCAGCTATTACCTCTTCTAAAGTTGAGTTGACCTGCATTGCTTGTGGTCCTTTCTTTCCTTGTCTTTTCATACTGCTCACGTTTCTTTCTGCTTGGTGAAACTGTTGTGTTTTTGAAATTATCCCCCTATATATTTATATTGCTCTTGTATAGTTGAAAATTCTCCCTTGCAGGGTCGGGTGGTGGCTGTGCTCCTCCTCAAATTGGGGTGATCTGTCTACCATGCTGACGGGCAGCTGGGCCTGTTCTGCTGGTCGGTCGCAGATCTGCCTACCTTGCAGGCATGGGTGGCGGCCCTGCTCTGCCCCTACTCCAATTGGGGTGTCATGACTACCACACCGGCAGGTCATTGGGCCTGTTCTGAGCACGGGCAGTGGCTTTGCTCTGTCCCTACTCCAATTGGGGTGACGTGTGTACCACGCCAGCAGGCCACTGGGCCTGATCCGCCGGTCAGTTGCAGGTCTGCCTACCTTGCAGTCGCGGGTGGCGGCTCTGCTCTGCCCCTCATCCAATTGGTGTGACGTGTCTACCACACCCGGACCACTGGGCCTGTTCCAGGCACTGGCAAAGGCTCTGCTCTGCCCCTACTCCAATTGGGGTGACGTGCCTACCATGCTGGCCGGCCTCTGGGCCTGTTCCACCGGTCAGTTGCAGGTCTGCCTACCTTGCAGGCGCAGGTGGCGGCTCTGCTCTGCCCCTACTCCAATTGGGGTGACGTGTGTACCACGCCGGGAGGCTGCTGGGCCTGATCCACCAGTCTGTCGCAGGTCTGCCTACCTTGCAGGCACGGGCGGCAGCTCTGCCCTGCCCCTCCTACCACGCCCGCGGACCACTGGGCCTGTCTTGCCTGTCGGTCGCAGGTCTGCCTACTTTGCAGGCGCGGGTGGGGCTCTACTCTGCCCCTACTCCGATTGGGGTTATGTGACTACCATGCTGGCGTGTCACTGGGCCTGTTCCGGGCGTGGGTTTTTTGGCAGCATTTCGTTCCCTTTGCCGGGTGACCAAAGCAAAGGGTGAGTCCTGACAGGCCCTCACAAGCCCCGTCTCAATCCTGTTGCCACTGCCTATGAAGGCTCGGTTGGTATTTACCTCCACAGTATTCAGCAGGACCCGGACCGAGAAGCAGTTTCCACGGGTTCTTTAGCCCTGGGCCAGAGCAGTTTCGGGAGCCGGAATTCGGCTGCTCTGTGCTCGGTGTATGTTCTGGTAGGAGCAGGCTCCAAGAAGCAGTTTCCGCGGGTTCTTTAGCACTGAGCCTGAGTAATTTGTCTGCAAGACGAAGGCGAATGGCAGCGTGAAATTACCTGTTCTATGACTGAATGAGCTGTGATCAGTCGAAAACAGGGATGGTGACGTCAGCTCTCCAAGATGGTGGCCGCTGGCTTCCTCTGTGGTCTGACTGGTGTGGAGAACCAAATTGGACCTCTTCCTTCCCCCATCTCAAACCCAGAATTCAGCACTGAGCACGGTGATTGTACAGCTGGCAGAAGCCCGCAGAAACCGCAGCACTGTATCTTCGCATTGCTATCTCGTCATTTCCCAGCGCGCGCTGCATACTCTAGCTGGGGGGCGATTTGCTGAAAAAACAGCGTGACCCTCCGTGTGGACAAATCTCTTGCGTTTGAGCCCCCGTAGCTGATCCTCATGCGATGGAAATCCTTCCTCTAGGTTTTGGAGCACCCCAATTTTGCTGGAAATTCCTAACAAGATAGCTTTTAGCCATTCTAACTCGTCATTCTCCCGCACAGTGATGCGGTACACGGGGGTAATGCACTCCCTTCGCCACCATCTTCCCCCTGTGTCTGGCCTTAGCCTGCTTTAAACATAGAAACTCATTTAACTTCAAATGAATGACAAAAAATTGCTATGAGATGGATGTTGTCCAATTTTATAGATCAAGAAACTGAGACATTGGTTAAGTGAGTGGCCTTTGCCAAGGACATGCAATTTAATTAATGGTGGACATGGAAACCAAGCTGAGTAATCTTATTGCAGCATGTATAAAGCAAGGTCTATAAAATAATGAAGTGTGCTACCATTAAATGAATGCCAAGTATAGATAAAACACTATGGATGTGGCATTTAATCCTATGTGAATTTTTACACAATTAACCCAATTATGAAGCAGACTGTGTTTTGGTCAACATATGCCTTGTTTTATATACAGCTCTCTCATCAGTGTGCAAGAGAGAGCTCACCCAATGATAAGATCAACATTTTGTGGGCTTCTAGTCTCTGTGCTCTGCTTTACTCTGGCTCCAGTCCCTGTTTTTTTCCTTTCTGTGCAGATGTGCTGTCTGTGAGCTGGTGTCTCTGACCCATTCGTGACCATCTCCAACCCTGACTTTGTCATACTTTTATTTGTGACTATCCAACAGAGGCTGGACAAAAAATCTGAGTCCTCAGTCATATTCCAGGAAAGAGCTTGGGCCCAGCCCAACTCTAGCCCAAATGTTCACTTTGATATAGTCACCTCAACACCAGGCCATGATCACTGCACAACAGCAATCAGCAAAGCAGGACGTGGGAGACTGCACAGGCCACCAGGCCTTAGAGGCAAATAGCTAAAGCTAGAGTGGCCCAGCTAGGCACAGTGGCCCATGCCTATAGCCTGTATCCTCAGCAATTGGGGGCTGAGGCAGAAGGATTGCAAGTTTGAGGACAGCCACAGCAATTTAGCAAGACCCTGTCTCAAAATAAAAAGTTAAAAAGGACTTGAGGAATGGTTCAAAGGCAACACATTCCTGTGTTCACTTCCCAGTGTCCTCCCACCCCCCCAAAATAGCAGGGCAAATACACAGCACCTGTCCCCCAATGTATATACCTGTAGAGGGGTGTCATGACACACCTGATGAGCATGAGTCATGATCAGGGCCAATGAAGGTCTACACCAATCCATGGGGGATGCAGTCACTTGAACCCCCAGCCAGACACCTGACAGGATGTTTTATCCCCATCTTGGCTGCCAGCCAGTCATCTAGAGATTGTGTCATGCACAGAAGGGAAGGGGCAAGTTGTAGCTTTTAGGAATGTGTGCTTATTTTTTACATATACTTCATGGAAGTGGGCAACAGGAGATTTGCTGGGTTGATAGTTATCATTCTTCTCTTGCACTTAGAAATTGAAATAATTTGATGTGTATATAAATACCCATTTTTGGTGACTTTAAGACAAGATGACAAGCATTTATTATTTTCCTACCATATATAGTCACAGTGTCACCCTGTTGCATAGGGTGACAGCAACAGGCTGGAAATGGGGTCTGATTTAGGCACAGAATCTGTCATGGCTTGAATGTTCCCTCCCAGATGCACATCTAATTATAAAATTAAAGAAATATTAGGGCTGGAAGCAGATCTCAGTGAGAGAATATGACATTTGAAAGGTCCAATCTCCAGGGTCACAAAAAATTAACATCATTATTTTCTACTTATTCCTCAAAACCCCAAGAGACTTAGATTCCAATAAAAAGTGTTGACTGAAAACCTTGTGCTAAGAAGAGCTGAGTTCAGTTGCCAGGAAACATGTGCAGCAACCATCAGTGTCTACTAGTGCCAGTACCTGGGGGGATGGAAGCGTCAGGGGACCAAGGGAATCTCAGGGCAGAGCTCTTAGTGTGGAGGAGTAGAAGAATCCAACAGCAGAAAAAGAAGAGAGCACAATGGTGATTTGTATCTCCAAAGACCTCATCCATCCATTTACCAAGTCAGCAGCAGCTTCTGGGCTCCACTCAACATAAACAGAGACCCTCTCATTCAGCTCTGGGTGGAAATGAGAAGCCTGGGGAACCACACTCATGGTGTGCTACAGGGATGACAGCTCTCCAGCTCTGAAACACATCTTAAATCCACCACGTTGGCCAAGGTTTTTCTCAGTGATGTAAATGCTTCTCTTTTTTCACTGCAAGAAAATCATCTGCTTTACAATAAAGTTGAAATAATGATAACTCTAAATTATGCTAGTCATCTTAGTGAAAAGAACAACACACCAGAAAATACTGACATAGTATTAACACAGTGAATCTGGGTTTAAAAAACAATAATATATGGGAATGCATATAATTTAATCATGTGGCTAAGATTAACACCATTTTCAGGTGAACCTGTAGGCAATCTTTTGGGAACATATTCTGTGTGTAATAGCCACACATTTAAATAAAAATATCCATGACAAAGAAATAAAGGTCCCATGGTCTAGTGGTCAGTTGTTATGAACTCATTACTAAAGCCTGCAAAACATACGTTTACAACATGTTCTAATAATTAGCAAGGATGAGAATGAAGAGAAATTTAGTTAATAAAAATGGAGCCATATGCAAGAGCAAAAATGTGTTTCAGGAAGGGGGGCCTGCATTAGATGTAGCCACTGGCTGGCCTCTGTTAGCTTTTTTTAGTTATAACTTGGAGGAATGCATAGGGTGACAGCAACAGGCTGGAAATGGGGTCTGATTTAGGCACAGAATCTGTCTTGGTTTGAATATTCCCTCCCAGATGCATGATACCCAACTGTGCTGTGATAGTATGGGAGGTAAGGCCTTCAAGAGGTCATTAGGAATTCATATGTATTAATGATGCTATCTCAGGCACAAGTTAGTCACCACAAAGTGGCTTTGATATAAAAGTGAGCACTCTCTTGCATGAGTTCTCTGGCTTCTGCCCTCTTCCTGCTGGCTTGAGTTAGCTTGCCCTTCCATGAGGTTATAATGCTATGGGAATGTCCTCTCCACAAACACTGATGTCCCAGCCTCCAGAGTCCTGGGGCCAAATTAGCTTCTCTTGTTTATAACTCCAACAGCCTGCAGTATCTGTTACAGCAAATAAACCAAGACACACTCTTACACTCTGTTAATAATGATGAAGTCACCAAGGATGGCACAATGGCAGGACACACCAGGAACAGAAAATTGTAAGAGGTCAGCTCCACTGATACACCAGATTCCCTTACACTTCTCCTAGAGTCATCTTAAAATATATCTTGCATGCAGAAGGCCTTGGTTCAATCCCCATCAACACACACACAATATATATATATATATATATATATATATATATATATATATATATATATATATATATATATATATATATATATATATATTGAGAACTGAGAACACATTCATTTTAGCACCAGCTGAGAAGTTCTTGCTTGTACGCAGATTCTGGACACTGTAGTAATTGCTGAAGGTGTGTCTCACCCCAGGCTCTGCCTGTACACTTCAGGTATTTAGACAGATGGCCCTCCCAAAGATTGGGTTTTACATCTCTCTCCAGAATTTACATAGAACCTGAAAAGCTTCTCTTGAGTTTGTAAAGAGTAATTTTCTACCACTGGTTGAAAGAGAAGGCTCAGGAAAGAAGTAAAGAAAAGCTATGGAAAAAAAAAAAGTTTCTCCACACCTGAGATTTTGGACTGTGCCTGAGAGGTGGCTAAGCATGGTTCACAAACTCAGGATTAAGACCTCAACTAAGCACTCTGGTGATGGTTTCCTTTGAGTGGGAGTGGTTATAGGGCATATTGCCCAGCCACATGTGAATAGCTACCCTGGGCAAGTCCCTTTTGTGGGTCTCAGTGTAAAACTGGACAGGAAAAGTAGAGATGACTTCCTGGTTATTTTGTGTGAAATATGTGTGATAATACACGTAAATGCCTAGAGTCACAGAGAATATTCCAGAAGGGCAGTGAGTGCAGTTATCACTATCACTACCAATGTGTAATCATCACTCCATGGGATTTAGAAGGGCTGGTGATCACGTGTGTTGGTTTCCTGTTGCCACTGTCAAAAATAGCTACTGACTTGCTAGCTTACAACAAAATAAACTTATTATTTTATAGTTCTAGAGGACTGAGTCTCAAATAGGGCCTGCTGGGTATTACAGACTGAATGTGTGTTTCTTCTCCAAATTGTGTAGGTTAAAATCCTGACCCCAGTGTGATGGTTCCAGGTGGCATAGTGAATTAGTAAGAATCCTGATAGATCAAATCTATGGAGTTTTTGCAAAAATGAGAAAATCTGGGATCAGCTTTCTTGAACTCACAATGAATGCCATTTTTTCCTTTAAGAGAGAGACTGTTGAGTCTCTCTCTTTCTCTTTCTCTCTCTCTCTCTCTCTCTCTCTCTCTCTCTCTCTCTCTCTCTCCCTCTCTCTCTCCGGCCCCCCTCTCTCTCCTAATACATAAATCTTTCTATATTTAATTTCTTTTTGTCTTATATAATAATAGCCAACATTTATTGTCTTTTTATTATATGGCAAAGACCAGACCAGTTGTTTAATGTGCACCATTTTATTTAAAATTGAAACAATTCTGTGAGATACTTACTATTATTATCTATGGTTTTACAGATGAAAAAAAGAATTTCAGAGAGTTGAAGTAACTTTCCCAAAGTTACATAACAATGGTGAATAACAGAACTGGATTTGAATCCCAGAAGACTAATCTCAAAGATCTCTTTGTTAACATTTAACTTTGTTGTCTTTCTTTTATGTTTAAAATGTAATATACCTTTATAACTCACTGAGCAACTTATCAAAGTGGATCTATAATCAGCATGTTTAAAAAAAATCTAACATTACACATGTTAAATTCTGCTAATGTAAGCAGTATCTCATTCAAGCAGGATATATTTCCTATAAACTTATAAAACATCTATAATTTTATACTGTTTTCACCTTTTAATAACCCTAAACTAAAAGTCTGACCCTTTACTTGAACCACAAAATATCTTTTATTCTTGAGGTAAACATGAAATAAAATATCTGTACAAATAGTCCTCCTTTGCAAGCACATAGTTTTCTTTTATTAGATCTCTTAGTGAAATCATAATCCTATGTTTTATACCAAGAGCTTTCTGGGGACCACCACAGACTTTAACATCAGAATTTAACTGCTATTTTTGGTAAAAACTGGATGTTTTCATGGGTATTTAATAAAAGACAACTTCTTTTGGAGGGGATGGTGTAGAGTAAGCAAAGAAATTTGTAGAAGGGAGAAGAATAAACACAGAAAAAATGCAAAAAATGAATCTTCTTTGCAGTTTTTTTCTTTTTTTAAATAATGAACTATTCTGAAAAAAAAAATTGGAAGTTATTTTGTTAATCATAAGACTGTGCTCCGCTTCCAACCTAAATGTTAACTTTATGAGCTATCAAAAGGTTACCCAACAATATTGGCACCAAACTCCCTAAATGTTCATCAGCTGAATGAACAAATAAATTGTGTATATTCACCCAAATGAATAAAAAAGAATTGTTGCTATTTTTATCAATTTGTACATATTACATGGAATTATATTGAGCTAAATAAGACACCAAAATGACATCTCATGTTTGATTGAATTTAAATTCAGTCCAACAACAGATTAACCTGTGATATTAGCAGTCAGAATAGTAATTACCATTTGGACAAAGACTATGACCATACAGGGAGGATTTTTGTTCCTTGACTTGGATGCTAATTACCCAAATGGGATCACTTTTTGCTGTGTGCTTCTGATTTGTGGATTTTTATGGCTATATGTAATAATTCAAGAACAAATTTGAAGAAATAAAATAAGGAGAACCCACCCTCACAAAGAAGAAGAAGAAGAAGAAGAAGAAGAAGAAGAAGAAGAAGGAGGAGGAGGAGGAGGAGGAGGAGGAGGAGGAGGAGGAGGAGGAGGAGAAGGAGAAGGAGAAGAAGAAGAAGAAGAAGAAGAAGAAGAAGAAGAAGAAGAAGAAGAAATAATCTACTGAAATGATAAACCACAAGTGCTTCTATCTGTGGAGAGAACATTCATTATCTATCATTAAATGTGACCAGAAAGAGAGCCACCTAGAAAGCTAACCATGAATCTTCAATTCATTTCTTAAAATCTTCTTCTAGAATTCAATCTTACAATGAATTTTTCTCTCACATAAAACTATGTTTGTCAGTTAATATAAGGTGTTGTTTTATATAAAATTAGAACAGGGAAACATCTGAAAATACCTGGAATACTAAGGGTTTAAAAATCTTCCCAACTATCACCACATTAATGCAAGGACCTCAGTAATGATCCAATCTCTACCAAGTTTCCTGCTCTAGAGATTGAACTCTTTTGGTAAGGCCACAGGTGGCGAAAGACATTCAAGAAAATGCTATAAAACTTAAAGTAATGTCCAGAAAAGCATTATATTTTCCTTAGGTCTATAGTGGATTCATCTGGGAATTTGTTTAGAAGATTTTTATCTTGATAAGGTAATACGAACAATTGTCAGATCAATTAATTCTTTGCCATTCTCTGTATACTGTAGTCCCTCTTTGATCAATATAGTATACTGCATGATAGCTCAATAGGATTCATATAAAAATTTATAGTATACAAACTTGTATCAGAAATAAGTATACACTAAATTACATAAGATAATGAGAAATACGGATTTTTTTCTTATTTTAACTCAAAACTTTATACTAACTTCAGCTGTTACTGCTGTAGAGTCTCTCTTGTCCCACAGCATAAGAGGGAGGCATTGACAGCTTCCCCAAATGCTGGGGGATGAATTAAATATTTTTATTTATTTCATCATTACCTCTTAGACAAAATATGTTCCAAATCTTTGAAACAGAAACTGGCTTTTGGTAGAGGTAGGGGACAGAAATAAGCACCAAGTCTCTATACATTATTTACTATCAAACTAGTGACTCAACACAACACTGAGGCAGACAAGGTTTCCAAGGCAAATACCAACCAGCAGATATATTCCATGCTCATAGGAAGCTCAATTTCAATCATTTAGTCCTTTTTCCTCAACTAAAGAAGATCTCAATCTTTAATTCCCACATCTAACTTAAAAGTTCTTCCTACCTAAGCATTGTTTTAAATACTTATCCTTCTAAGTTTAAATTTTCCTTGCAACACAATGCCCATTATTCTACTTCCACCTTCATCTCAAATTATCTCTTTAACTTGGTTTTACTTATTGCTATAGCCACCCACCCAAGTCTACCCCAAAATAAGGTACAATTTATAAAGATTGCCCCCTACATTGCAGTTTAACCACAGAAGTCCACAATACAATTTTTCTTGCTTAGGTTTAGGAAGGATATATTTTAACTAAAATTTCATTATCATAAATTCCTTCCGTATATTTCTTCTATTCCTCCTTCTGTTTTACCACAATCACAATGTAGCAAACTCTCAAAATGTGTGTGTGTGTGTGTGTGTGTGTGTGTATAAAATTTGTATGTGTATAATCATACAAAGACTTCCTAAAATATATAATTGTAAGTATGCCACAAAAACCATTTGAGGGCTAGGGATGTGGCTCAAGCAGTAGTGTGCTTGCCTGGCATGCGTGCGGCCTGGGTTCGATCCTCAGCACCACATACAAAGAAAGATGTTGTGTCCACCAAAAACTAAAAAAAAAAAAAAAAAAAAAAAAAAAAAAAAAAAAAAAAAAAAAAAAAAAACCATTTGAAATTCCAATGTTAGGGATATAGATTAAAAAATACACTGAAGTTTTTTTTTCCTTTTTTTTTTTATAAGTTGTGTTTGTTGTTTGTTTTCAGGGGTAAGAAGGCCATAGAGGATTGAGGGCCTTCATACAAGAACCAATTGCTTCACCTAAAACTACAAACTGTATGCAGCAGAATTCCATTGAAGACTAAAACTTTTTTTTCTGTAAAAGAAAACAGTTGAAATTGCACAAATGAAAAAGAAAGTCTCTATACCTTGCCCATAAGGATACAAAACATTAAATAACTACTTTTCCCACTTGAGAAAGAGGCATCATGTACCAAACTAGAGCATTATGAAGTAAGTATTAATGAATAATAGAAAAAAATCATATCCACTTTCTACCTTTTAAAGACTTAAAACAATGGTAAAATGGTTTTAGAGAATGCCCATGAATTTGGTTATCAATTTAGAATAAAACCTAAGGGATAATTTGTGAGTGCCATCTGGGATTCAGGCAGCCTCATCAACCAAAAATAAAACTTGTTGAGATCATCCAAATTTAAAATTCACATACTTTTTTTTTTTACAACTGGATTGAATTAGTCTTTCTTTGGTAGAGGTAGGGGACAGAAAAAAGCACCCAATCTCTATACTGGCTTGCATGAAATAAAATAATTGTTTGCAGGTTTTATAAAAATAAAAACTGGCATCTTTAGAAATTAAAATGTGAAATGTTCAAGTTGAAAACCACAAAAAGAATTCCTTTATCAAAAAAGTTAGTTGTGAGACAGGATTCATTGGCATTAAACTCTAAAAATGACAGCTCAGTGAAAAACAATTCTGTTTGAAATTCTCATTCTATGTATCTGCCACAAAAGGACACACAATCTATTATGTCATAAGTTCTGAAATCCAAAAGATTTATAAACATAGTTTAAGGTGGAAACAGGATCCAGAATCTAGAAAAAGCTCTAATTCATCCCTAATTTAGCTAGCCCAGTCTAATGATAATTTTTAAGAAACTTGTAGCTAAAACCTGTTACCTGGCACACTGGAATTTGTTTTCAAAAGCAATGTTTGTAACATAGTCCATGTTGTTTTCAGACATTTTCCTGTAGAACCAGAGGCATCTTAAATTTGCAAGTTCAAATTGTGTACTTACCCCTGATACCTACCAAAATGAGGGACTGGATATAGAGACAGATTTCCTGTCCCCTAAAATGTTTTGAGCACTGCAAGAACTGCTGATTACTATGTCCTGTCAATCTCTGGGATTCTTACAGGCAATTCAAAGGGGGATATGGCAGGGTGAGTAGTTCATACAGCCAGACTGTTTTCTGAAGGAGATATCCTGCAGATAACCTGATATGAGATACCCCCTCAGGGACACTTTACATCTAATAATCATACCAAAAGTCCATTTTAATATGAAATATGAATCCAATATGTTTAGAAACATACTCAAAAGGCATTCAAATGTCAATTTTCTCATATTGAAGCCATATTTAAAGTTAGGTAGTCAGTGTAGTTAGGTAAATCGGGTCTAATATCAAGTGAAATCTAAAATGGAGGCCATGCTGAGAATGATTCCAGGAAATGCAGGACAACTCATGAAATGTTAATGAAGTCTCAAAAAAGCCCTAGGCCCAAAGTCCATCCCAAAGGAATGTTAATGGAAACCAGGAAACAGCCCCCAACAGATTTGGAGATAGCCCATCCCAAAGAAGTGTTAATGAAGTCCTTTCTGCCCAGATTACTACTTTGGCTCACCTGTGTCCCACCCCTTGGGCCTTCCAACCTACATTCCATCACTGAAAGAACTATAAAAAGGGAAAACAACTGCATTTCCACGGATTCCACCTCTTGGATCCCCTTCTTCCTCCGGGAGAAGACTTTTCTGCTGTCCTTTAATAAACTTCTAATTTCCACTCTGACCTTGCCTCAGCATGCTTCTTTGGTGTTATTCTTCAACATTGGGGAAGCAAAGACTCTTCACCGGTCAACAGTGGTAACAATATTGTGAAGTATTTCCTTTTAAACATAAACCTTTTATTTCCCAAAACTAAATCCAAAGAAAATTATAAGTGCTATAATTTTATACTACAAAGTTTTATACTACAAAGAACAAAAGCAAAAACATATGTTTTCCTGCCCTTTTCTAAGCTTCTCCTCTCCCCTACTCTACATCCTGCAGATCATTTGTAGGTCTTGGTTGTTAAAATTTATTTCTACTGTAGTCTTATAATGCTCTACATGCTGAAAAACTTCTTATCCTTTAGCATTACTTGGCTTAAATTTATGCACTGCTCTTAGAAAGGGAACCCGAAAGCCTTTTTAATGACAGATGTGTTATGGAAAATTTTCCCCACAAAGTTCTGATGCTGTGAAATATCAACTCCATGAAGTCCCAGAAAGGAAATGACTTACATTCTTGGAAAATGAAGCCACTAGCAGATTTCTCTGACAGCATTTTTTAATCCCCAAACTCTACCCTGTGGCAACTGGGATTATTTCTTACAAAAACTACATTTAAATTGATGCTTATAAAACCAATAAGCAAATATCACGAGGTCCTTGAGAATAAGGGAAGGAATCATCCATGGAAAATACAGCAAGAAATTATTTTCCTCTACATTTAGAAGTGGTAGAGCACAGATTTTTAAGTCTAAAGCAACCTGAGAATTGTAAGTTTGTCTTCCCTGCTGTGGGTGATGCTCAGCTCCTGAGGAAAATGCTGGCAAAACAGATTCCTTGATAAAATAAAATAAAAACAAAAACTAAAAGGGTAGAAGGGAGTCAATGACCTAATATTTCTTTAGGCACTAGGTACACAACTGTACTGTCCCAAAATTTTGCAAGCTTTCATTTCAACTTTAAAATATACTAGTTTTGGACATTTTCCATCTCTTCATATCCTTTAGAAAATGCCCCACTATTAGGCTCTGCCTTCCTGGGACTGGAGGTATTTTTTTCATCCTTTGACCTCCCAGGTGTGGCCTCAGGTGTCCCTACCTGACAGTGCCTGACCATCCAGCCCACAGGGTAAACTGGGGGTCTTCTTTGAAGCTGGCTGGCCTACTGCCAACTCCTTCTGAGACCCACATTCTGTAGGCCTTGCCCCACAAGTCCCCTGAAATCCCTTCAGGCACCCAGGAGCTCCGCACTGGAGTCCGGTTTCCCCAATGAGGCACTTTCAGGGTGGTAAAGCAGACACTGTGCTCTGGTCCTTTCTGGAAGCTGGGCTGCCTGGCCTCCAGGGAACTCAGCAGGTGGCACTGCACCACCCACATGAATTCGGACTCAGATGTGGGTCCCTTCACAGTGACGGAGAGCGATGGGCAAGAGCCCTAGAACAAACCGTCACAGACACCACCAAGCCCTGGAACCTCGGAGCCCAGCAATCCCGGGATGAGGCCAGCACACGGAGCCTGGAGCACAGCCTGCAGTCGCCACCAGACTCCTGCCCTCAAAGCCCAGGTGGCCCAGAAGCTCTTCACCTCCCCTGCTGCCAAGTTCTGCTGCTCCTGGTCCCAGTCCTCCCGCCTCTGCGTGGGCAATCTCCGACTCCCAAGGTGACTGGTTCACCTGGGTGCGCCACTCTAGACCGGAGCAAGGTAGAAGAAGAAGAAAGCCCCAGAGGGAGACACATCCTTGCCGGGACTGGGGAAGTTGAGAAACCCTCCCGAAACCATCCAGTCTCCACCGCCACAGTGGAGCCAACAGGGGACACAGCCGGCAGCCATGGTGCGGTGCCCAGGGGAGGGGGTGTCAACTAGGAGGCTCCAGGCACTGGGTTCCCACTCTTCTCTCTAGAATGTCCCCAGGGCCAGATGTCAGAGCCTCCTGAGCTGTTGATTTCCTCCTGCTGCCACCGAGGCTGCCCGCTCCTTTCTTGAGTCTCTCTTAATGATAAGTCTTTTCTGTTTTATGTGACTTTTTGCACCACTGAATCTGGGGGAGCAATACAGAACACTTAGCCTCCTTTTTAAAAATATTTTTTTTTAATTTGTGGATAAACACAATACATTTACTTATTTATCTAATGTGATAATGAGGATCGAAACTAGGACCTCACACATGCTAGGTAAGTGCTCTACAACTGAGCCTCAATCCCAGCCCCACTTAGCTCCGTTTTGAAACACATCAACTCTGTTTGCATAAGAACAAGCAGGCTGGGGTGAGCAGTCATGATGCTTGTTATTTATTTATTTATTTATTTATTTATTTATTTATTCACCTTAAAAAGCACAGAGTGTTCAGCTACTATTTAGAATGAACACCTGGGTAGTGGTTTTGCAGGTTTTGTAGGAAGGAAGGTGAGTGCCCAATAACTGGAATCCATGTGACTTACCTGGAAACTGGGCAAGCGCCAAGGTTGATCTTTCTTTGTGCAAGGCTGCCATCTTAAGGCCAGTTCAGATATTTCTGACCAGTCAACTACTGAGCCCAAGTGCCCAATGGGTTTTACACATTTATGACCTGACTCAACTCTTGTGAAATGATTGCTGTTTTCTACCACCAGCCAGAAAGTAATCCCAAGATATTGATTAATTTCAGATGGAGGAAAATAAAGTTCTAATGCTGCCATCCAGGTCCAAGTCTTCTCCAGGGCACCTGCTAGTCCTGCTGTGAGCCTTCATCAAAATGGTCAGGAATTCCTCGACAAATTGCAAAGGGGCTGAAAGGTCATCATTGTTTGTATAATTTTGGATTAATTAACATTAGCATAAATGACACAAACATGACAAAGTTGGAAGATAAGAAGCAAGCCTCTCATTGGCAATCTTTTCTTTATTCAGTATTCAGCAGAAGAGTCAAGCAGTGGTTTACCTACCATGGTGCATTTTGGGGGCAGAAAATGGCTTAAGTAAAAACGAAGGTTATATAGGCTTCTTTCACCATATCAATTTTTCTTTCAGAACCTTACAAAATTCTTATTATGGGCACTTATGTCATCCACATCTTCAAATACAATATGTCAAATCTTTCTTTTCTGAAATCTGAATTCTATTCTTTGATGTTTCATAGTCCTGCTGGTAATTATATTTCCCACCTTGGTCTCTTTTTCCCTCTATGTGCTTTTTATAAAAAAAATAAATAAAATAAAATAAAAAAGAGAAAAGAAAAAAAAATCTTCTGCATGCCTATTTAGCCCACATTTCTTTTTTTTTTTTTAAAACATAGGACTTGGTGGTACTTTGCATGTCTCTAAATCAGCCTGTTCTCTAATTAATAAACCTTAAACTTCCAACATATTAAATGTCAACCTATATTTTGTATGTAAAGTGGTGTTGAGATAAATTCTAGCTATTGTTTGTCCTTGATGTAAACTGTGAAGGGTATGGAAAATAAGTCCAAGCACATTACTCTAAATCTTTTGTCGTTTAAAATTATAGACCTCAGCCAGAGAAAAGGAACACACACAAAACTACTTGCACCCACCTGATTTCAGACACCCCCCACCCTAATTCAGCAGCTGAACCAAAGACAATAAGCCCAGGAAATACCCTATTCACATTCCTGTTCCATGCTAATGACTCAGCCATACTCCAATACAATATACCCCAGGAATTGCTTTCCAACCCTAAAAGAAGCCTATATAACCCGGGCTTTTGCCTCTGCCCACCATCATTTTTTGTCCCCAAAATTAGCTTTACCAGAGTTACATCTATTTACTCCACTGGAAAATATTGAATAAAGTAAAGCTCACCAATTCCAGCTAGCAGGATAACTCCAATATACAGAAAGAGGTGCAACAATATTTACATAGAATTTCATTGATACTCAGCCATTTTCATGCTGCCATTAAACACGTTTTGTGGGAAAGTTTGAGACTTCTATGTTCAAATATTTGCACACAGGAACAGTTTGAGTTTTTATGTTTCACTTTATTTGCACTATAGAGATGGATGGAAATACAGCTATATATCAAATATGGTTTGTGCTAGATGATTGAAATTTCACACAGACAATCACTCTGTGATTTGTTTCCCCTTGAAGTACTTTTAAGCATAAGCATGCAGGAAACAGTTTTACTGACACATCTTAGGATGTAGCAGGAGAAACCAAATGTACTGTGTGCTGCACCATAATTTTTAGTTGGATATTATTGATTTCTGGCAGGTTTCACCCTTTCTATAACCCCACTTTGTAATTGCAGTTTGCAACTGCTAGTTTTCAAATGTTTTCACCCAAGAAGAGTTTGAATAATAAGGTTCACTTTGTTTTGCACTACAGAGTTGGATGCATACAAAGCAACAAATCAAATAAGTTTGTGCTAGATGCTTGAAACTTCACAAACAAAATAAGTTGAAAACTATAAGAGAAAGCCAATGTACTGAAAAAGCTTCAACAATTTTTTTTATTGGATTTCTTTCATAATTCACAGAGTTCACTCTTTACTAAACACTGTTGTATTCCAATTTTGAGGCTACAAATTTAAAAGTTTTGTAACCAAGAACAGTTTGAATTTTCAGGTTTCACTATTTTTTTTTGGAAATAGAGCTACAAATCAAACATAGTTTGTCCTAGATGTTCAAAACTTCACACACAGATGCTTGAAACTTCACACATAGAATCAGTTCTAAGTGTTCCCTCTGTGGTTGGTTCCTGGTGAAAGTAGCTTGAAGATGATGCAGAGAAAAATAGCTTTCTCTATCAACATTTTAGGTTACAGCAGGCAAATTCCCATGTACTGAAAGAGCTGAAAATTTTTTGTTGCATTTATTTTATACTCTACAAGATTCCACCTTTCAATAAATACTCTTTGTTCTTCATGTTTGCTTCTCCTAGCTTAGATAGTTTGCAGACAGTAACAGTTTCAATTTTCAGGTTTCAGTTCATATTGCACTATAAATTTGTAGGAATATAGCAAATCAACACAGTTTTGACTACCTGCTTGAAATTTGACATCTGCTATCCAATTCAATGGTCATTCTGGGATTTGTTACTGATTAAAGTCCTTTTTAGCAAAAACACACACAAACCGTTTTTACAAACTTGCGTTAGGGGCTAGAAGAATAATCCCAATATACTGAAAGAGTTGATACTATTATATCATTGGATTTTTTTTTGTTACTCAGCAGATTCCATCCTTTCACTAAACACACTTTGTGACCAAAGTTTGAGACTCCTAGTTTCAAAGGTTTGCACGCAGGAACAGTTTGAATTTTCAGGTTTCATTTTGTTTGGCACTCTAGAGGTGAATAGAAATAGAGCTACTTATCAAACATGGTTTGTGATAGATGCATAAAACTTCACATTCACATTACTTTTAACTATTCTCTCTACAGTTTGTTCCTGGTCAAAATAGCTCTAAGCAGAGGGATGCAGGAATACCTTTTTCTATCTGTGCAATAGGAGTTAGAAGAAATATCCTCTTGTATTGAAAGAGCAGCAACAATGGTTTCGTTGTTTTTTTTCATACTCTGCAGGATTTATCCTGTCCTTAAACACACTTTGTTCTCTACATTTTGTTCTCCTAGGCCCAGCAGTTTGCAGACAGGAATGGTTTAAATTTTCCCTTTCATTTTGTTTTGCACTATACAGGTGGATGGGTATAGAGCTGCAAATCAAACCTGTTTTTTTTTTTTTTTTTTGGTAGCTGCTTGAATCTTCTCAAACACAATCAGTTCTCAGTGCACACTTTGTGGTTTGTTCCAGGTGGAAGTTTTTCTAAACAGAAGCGTGCAGGTGCCATTTTTACTATCTCAATTCAGAAGCTAGCATGAGAATCACAATGTACTAAAAGAGCTGCACCAAATTTTTTCATTGGATTTCATTGATACTTTGCAAGTTTCACCCTTTCATGAAACCAACTTTGTACCCTAATGTGTGACTCCTAGGTTCAAAGTTTTCCACCCTGGGACAGTTTGAATAATAAGGTTTCACTTTGTTTTGCACTACAGAAATGTATGAAATATACTGACAAATAAAACACAGTTTTTTCTAGATGCTTTAATCTTCACACACACAATAAATTCTAAGTTTTTACTCTGTTTTTTGTCCCTGTGCAAAGTATCTCTGAGTGGTGCCATGGCAGAACAGCGTTCTCTCTCAGCATTTTAAAAACCATCAAAAATCTCCATTGTACTTTAAGAACTGCAAAATATTTTTCCTTTGAGTTCTTTTATACTTGGCAGGATTCATCCCTTCAGTAAACACACTTGTTTCTCCTAGTTTGATTCAATAATTTCAATGGTTGGTTTGCAGACATGAAGAGGTTGAATTTTCAGGTTTCATTTCCTTTTGCACTATACAGTTGGATAAAAATAGAGCTGCAAATAAAACACGTTTTTTTGTGAGATTCTTGAAACTTGACATTCACAATCATTTCAAAGTCCACACTCTGTGGTTTGTTTCCTCTTGAAGTACTTATAAGCCTAAGAATGCAGGAACCATTTTTACCAACTTGATTTAGGAACAGGAAGGATAATCCCAATGTACTTAAAGAGCTGAAAAAAAAATTTTTTTTCATTGGATTTCTTTGATTCTCGGCTAGGTTCACTCTTTCACTAAACCCTTTTGTATCCCAGTTTTGAGACTGCTAAGTTTAAAAGTTTGCAACCAAGGAGAGTTTGAATTTCTAGGTTTCAGTTTGTTTTGCACTATAGAGATGTATGGAAATAGTTCTAGAAATCAAACACGGTTTGTGCTAGATCCTTGAAACATCACACACAGAATCAGTTCTAAGTATTCACTCTGAGATTTGTTCCTGGTCAAAGTAGATTCAAGCAGAGGCACACAGATCGAGCTTTCTCAATCAGCCTTTTAGGAGCCAGCAGGAAAATTTCCATCTACTGAAAGACAAGAATCAATTTTTTTCATTTCATTTATTTTATTCTCTGCAGGATTAATTCTTTCAGAAAATGCTCTTGTTCTCCAAATTTGGTTCTCTTAGATTCAAATGTTTTCAGACAAAACCAGCTTGAATTTTAAGGTTTCAGTTGCTTTTGCACTATACAGTTGTATGAATATAGAGCAGCATATCGAACACAGTTTTTGCTATCTGCTTGAAATTTAACATCCACTATCTGTTTTTTGCTTACTCTGTGACTTGTTCTTGGTTGAATTATTTTAGCAAAAACACAGAAGAACCACTTTAACTAACTCACTTCTAGAGCTAGCAAGTGAATCCCAATATCCTGAAATAGCTGCCACTATTTTTGGTTGGATTTCTTTGTTAATCAGCAGAATTCATCCTTTAACTAAACCCACTTTGTACCTAAATTTTAGGACTCCTATGTTCAATGTTTTGAACCCAGGAACAGTTTGTATTTTCAGGATTTATTTTTTTCCACTATAGTGGTGAATTGAAATAGAGCTACAAATCAAACATTGTTTGTGCTAGATGCTTAAAACTTCACACTCACAATAGTTCTAAATATTCACTCTATTGTTTGTTCCTGGTAAAAATTGCTCTAAGCAGAGGCATGCAGAAATACCTTTCTCTATAAGTGCTTTAGGAGCTAGCATGAAAATTCAAATGCATTCAAAGTAAGGCAACAATATTTTGTTGGAGTTCTTTGATAATTGCAGTTCTTTTTTATCCACCTTTACTGTCCAAAATGAAGAGAACCCTGAAAATTCAAACTGTTCGTTTGAAACTAGGAAAACAAAACTTGGAGAACAAAGTGGTTTTAGTGCAAGGATAAATTCTGATGAATATCAAACATCTCCAATAAAGATGATTTTGTTGGACATTCAGTACATGGGGAATTTTCCGCTACCTCCTAAGGCACTGATAGAGAAAGCAGTTCCTTCAAGCCTCTAGTTACAGCTAGAGTGACCAGAAAAAAATAAAAGAGTTAAGACTTAGAACTATTTGTGTGTGTGTGACGTTTCAAGCATCTAGCAAAAAGCATGTTAGATAGCATGTTTCAATCAATATATAGTGAGAAAAAAGTGTAAACTGGAAATACAAACTCTTCTTTTGTGTAAACCATTGAAACCAGGATTCCCACGTTTGGTGTACAATGTGGGATTAGTGATAGGCTGAGTCTTGCTGAGAATTAAAGAAATCAAATAAAAGAATTGTGGCAGCGCTCTCAGTACATCGAGATTCTTCTGCTAGCTCCAAAAGTGAGTTAATAAAAGGTATTCCTCCACACTTCTGCTTAGAAGTACTTCTACAAGGAACAAACCACAGAGTCAGCACCCCATACTGTTGATGGGTGTAAAGTTTCAAGTATCTAGCAAAAACTATGTTTAATTTCTAGCTCTATTCCCATCCATGTCTGTAGCACAGAACAAATGAAAGCTGAAAATGCAAAATGTTCCATTGTGCAAAACGATGAACCTAGTGGTCCAAAATTAAGGGTGCAAAACGGGTTTAGAGAAAGTGTGAACCCTCAAAGTATCAAAGAAATAAAATGAGAAAATTTTTCAGCTCTTTCAATTTATTGGGATTCTCAAGGTAGCCCCTCAGTTGTATTAGTACAAGCTTTCACTGTATGCTTCTCCTTAGAAGTACTATAAGCAGGAACAAAACACAGAGTTAGCATGGAGAACTCATTATATATGTCAACTTTTATCTCTTTAGTGCACAACAAAGTAAAACCTAAAATTTCAAACTGTTCCGGTGTGCAAACAGTTTAACCCAGGTGTCCCAAATTGCAGGTACTAAGTTTGTTTAGGGAGTGGGTGAATCCTACAGAGAATTATAAAAAAAATCCAAAGAAAAAATTGTTGCAACTATTTCAGTACATTGGAATTTCTTTGCTAGCTAGGAAAAAGAGTTAGTAATATGGATTCCTGCAAACTTTTGCTAAGAACAATTCAAGCAGAAACAAACAGAGTGAGCACTGAGAACTGATGGTGAATTTCAAGATTCAAGATTCAAGAAAATAGCAGAAACTGTGTTTGAGTTGCATATCTATATTAAACCATCTGTATACTGCAAAATGTATTAAAATCTAAAAATTTAAACTGTTCCTGTCTGGAAACGATTGAACCTAAAAAAAAAATTGAGAGCAAAGTTTGTTGAGGGGAAGATGAAAAGTGCCGAGGATCCAAAGAATCCAATGAAAAAATTGTTGAAGCCCTTTGAGCATATTGGAATTATCTGACTAGTGCCTATAGCAAAGATTTAAAAAATTATGTCCTGAATACATCTGCTTAGAGCTACTTTGTCCAGGAACAAACAACAGAGTGAATACTTTGAACTTTTTTTGTGTGTGAGGTTTCAAGAATCTAGCACAAACCATGTTTTATTTCTAGCTCTATATCCAACCATCTTATAGTGCAAAATGAAGGGAAACCTAAAAATTCAAATGGTTCATGTATGCAAACTGTTGAATCTAAGAGAAGTAAACTTGGAGAACAATGTGAGTTTAGTAAACATATGAGTCATGTCAAGTATCAAAGGAATCCAAAGACAAAAATTTTGGCATCTCTTTCTAAACAGGTGAATTTTCCTGCTAGCTTCTAAAGCACTGGCAGAGAAAGATTTGTCGTGAGAATCTCCTTACAGCTACTTTGACCAGGAACAAACCACAGAGTAACGACTTAGACCTGATTGTTTGAGTGAAATTTCAAGCTTCTAGAACAAACCATTTTTGATTTGTAGCTCTATTTCCATCCATTTCTTTAGTGCAAAACAAAGTGATACTTAACAATTTTAACATTTTATGTATGCACACTATTGAATCTAGGCATCTCAAACTGTGGGTACAAAGTGAGTTTAGAGAATTGGTGAAGCCTACCATGTATCAAAGAAATCTAATGAAAAAAAATGATGCAGCTTTTTTACTACATAGGAATTCTCCTCCGAGCTCTATTGCAAGTTATTAAAAATAATCCCGAATGCTTCTGCTTAGAAGTGCTTCCATCAGGAACAAACTACAGAGAGAGCACTGAGAACTAATTGTGTATGACATTTTGTAAGCAGCTAGCACAAACAGCGTTTTATTTTCATCTTTTTTTTATGCAACTATATAGTGCAAAACGATGTGAAACCTGAAAGTTCAACTGTTCCTGTCTGAAAACTGTTGAACCTAGGAGAACCAAACTTCAGAAAAAAAGTGTGCTTAAGAAAAGCATGAAACCAGCTGAGTATAACACAAATGAAATGAAAAATATGTGGCAGCTCTTTCAATACACTGAATTTTCATGCTAGCTCCTAAAGCACTGATAGAGAAAGCTGTTCCTGCCTGCCTCGGCTGAGAGCTTCTTTGACTAGGACAAACCTCAGAGTAAACAATTAAAACTCTTTGTGTGGGTGAAATTTCTAGCGTGTAGAACAAACCATGCTTGATTTGTAGCTCTATTTCCATCCAACTATATAGTGAAAAACAAAATGAAACCTGTTCTGGTGTAAAAACTAGGAGTCCCAAACTGGGTGTATTAATTACATTTAGTGGAAGTGTCAACTCAGCTGAGTATCAAAGAATTCCAATGAAATTATTGTGGTAGATCACAGAATTTTGAGATTCTCATGCTAAATGCTACAATGATTTAAAATAAGGTGTTTTCCCTTGATTCTACATAGAAGTACTTCCACCAATAGCAAACACAAAGTGAGCAATGTAAACTGATTTTTTCTACCAAGTTTAAGAAGTTAGACAGACTGTGTTTAATTTACAACTCTATTTTTATAAACTGATAGTGTGCAAAATAAAGTGAAACCTGAAAATCCAAACTGTTGCTCTCTGCAAACCATTGAAACTAGGAAAACCAAACTTGTAAAACAAAATGTGTTTAGTGAAAGGGAGACTCATCCCAAGTATCAAGAAATGCAATAAAAAATTGCAGTGCTTTCAGTATATGGGAATTTTTTTTTTCTCGCTCCTAAAACATTGATAGACCAAGATGTTTCTGCAAGCCTCTTCTCAGAGCTACATTCACCTGGAAAGACAAAGAGTGGACAGTGAGAACTGATTGTGTGTGTGAAGTTTCAAAGATCCAGTACTACCTTATTTGATTTGTAGCACTATTTCCATTCATCACTATAGTGCCAACAGAGTGAAACCTGATAATTCAAACTCTTCCTCTGTGCAAACCTGTGTACCTAGGAGCACAAACTTGTGGTACCAAGTGTGTATACTTTAAGAGTGAACCCTGTTGAGTATCAAAGAAGTCCAATGAAAAAAATTGTGGCAGCTCTTTCAGTGCATGGGGATTATACTTCTAGCTCCTAAAACGTTGATAGAGAAAGCTGTTCATACATGCCTCTGCTTAGAGGTACTTTGATCATTAAAAACATAGAGTTAACACTAAGACCTCATTGTGTGTGTGAAATTTCAAGCTTCTGGAATGATTGGGTTTGATTTGTAGCTCTATTTTGACCAATCTCTATAGTCTACAAAAAGTAAAACCTAAAAATTGAAACTCTTCTTCTGTGCAAACAGTTTAGCATAGGAGTCCCAAACTGAAGAGACTAGGTGGATTTAGGGAGTGGGTGAATCCTACAGAAAATCATAAAAAATCCAATTAAAACTTTTCCAGGTATTTCAGTATATTGGAATTCTTTTATTATCTAGTAAAATTTGTTAGTGAAAATGATTCCTGTGTGCTGTTGCTACGAATACTTTAAGCAGAAACAAACAGAGGGAGTACTGTGAACTGACTGTGAATGCCAAGTTTCAAGTAACTAGCAAAAAACGTGTTTGAATTGCAGATCTATATTCATCAACCTGTATAGTGAAAAACAAATTAAAATCTGAAAATTCAAACTGCTCCTGTCTGAAAACCATTGAACCTAGGAAAACCAAACTTGGAAAGCAAAGTTTGTTTAGGGGAAGATGAAAAGTACCAATGATCCAATGAATCCAATGGAAAAAAAAAATGTTGCAGCTCTTTGAGTATATTGGAATTATCTGACTAGTTCCTAAAGCAAAGATTTTAAAAATAAAATTTGTTCCTGCCTACATCTGCTTAGAGCTACTTTGTCCAGGAACAAACAACAGAGTGAATATTTTGAGTTGATTGTGTTTGTGAAGTTTCAAGCATCAAGCACAAACCATGTTTTATTTCTAGCTCTATTTCCATCCATGTTATAGTGCAAAATGAAGGGAAAACTGAAAATTCAAATGGTTCATATATGCACACTGTTGAATCTAGGAGAAGTAAACTTGGAGAATAATGTGAGTTTATTAAACAGATGAGTCATGTCGAGTACCAAATAGATCCAATGAAAAAAAAATTTGGCTACTCTTTCCTGCTGGTTTTTAAAGCACTGACAGAGAAAGATTTCCTGTGACATTCTGCTTAGAGCTACGTTCACCAGGAACAAACCACAGAATAACCACTTAGACCTGATTGTGTAAAATTTCAAGCTTCTAAAACAAACTATGTTTGATTTGTAGCTCTATTTCAATCCATTTCTTTAGTGCAAAACAAAGTGAAACCTAACAATTTACACCATTCTCTGTGCAAAATGCTTGAATCTGGGCATTTCAAACTGTGGGGACAAAGTGAATTTAGAGAACTGGTGAAGCCTTCTGTGTATCAAAGAAATCTAATGAAAAGAAATGATGCAGCTTTTTCACTACTTAGGAATTCTCCGGCTAGCTCCTATAGTGAGTTATTAAAAATAATTCCTAAATCCTTCTGGTTAGACAGTCTTCCATCAGGAACAAACCACAGAGAGAGCACTGAGAACTAGTTGTGTATGACATGTTTAAAGCAGCTAGCCCACATCATGTTTATTTTTATTTTTATGCAACTATATAGTGCGAAACAATTGATACCTGAAAGTTCAACTGTTCCTGTCTGAAAACCATTGAACCTAGGAGAACCAAACTTGCAGAAAAAAAGTGTTTTTAAGGAAAGCATGAATTTAGCTGAGTATAACAGCAATGAAACCAAAAATATGTTGCAGCTCTCTCAATACATTGAATTTTCATGCTAGCTCCTAGAGCACTGATAGAGAAAGCTGTTCCTGTCTGCCTTGTCTGAGGGCTTCTTTGACCATGAAATTCAACACAGTAAACAATTAGAACTGTTTGTATGGGTGACATTTGAACTTTCTAGAACAAACCATGCTTGATTTGTAGCTCTATTTCCATCCAACTATATAGTGAAAAACAAACTGAAACCTGAAAATTAAAACTGTTCCTGTGTTCAAACTTTTGACACTAGGAGTCCCAAAAGTGATGTAATAATTATATGTAGTGAAAGGGTCAAATCTGCTGAGTATCAAAGAGTTTCAATGAAACAATTGTGGTAGATCTCAGTATGTTGATATACACTGGCTAAATTTTACAAGGAGTTAAAATAAGCTGTTCTTGCTTGCTTCTGCTTAGAAGTACTTCCACCGGTAACAAAGCACAGAGTGAGCAATGAGAACTGATTTTTTATACCAAGTTTAAGAAGTTATACAGACCGTGTTTAATTTATAGCTCTATTTTTATCCACTGATATTGTGCAAAATAAAGTGAAACCTGAAAATCCAAACTGATGCTATCTGCAAACCATTGAAACTAGGAAAACCAAACTTGAAAAACAAAGTGTGTGTAGTGAAAGGATGAAACCTTCCGAGAATCAAGTTCCAATGACAAATTTTTGCAGTGATTTCATTATATGGGAATTTTTCTTATGGATCCCAGAACATTGATAGACCAAGCTGTTCCTGCAAGTGTCTTCTTAGAGCTGTATTAACCTGGAAAAACAAAGAGTGGATTGTGAGAACTGATTGTGTGTGTGAAGTTTTGAAAATCTAGCAAAAAACATATTTGATTTGTAGCACTATTTTCATTCATCACTATAGTGCCTACAGAGTAAAACCTGATAATTCAAATGTTCCTCTCTGCAAACTTTTGTACCTAGGAGCACAAACTTGTGGTACAAAGTGTGTATACTTAAAGGGGTAACCATGTTGAGTATCAAAGAAGTCCAATAAAAAATTTTTGCAGCTCTTTCAATACATAGGAATTTTATTTCTAGCTGCTAAAATGCTGATAGAGAAAGCTGTCCATTGATGTCTCTGCTTACAGGTACTTTGATCAGGAAGAAACCACAGAGTGAAAAATTGATCTCACTGTGTGTGTGAAATTACAAGCTTCTGGAACAATGGTATTTGATTTGTAGTTCTATTTCTAAAAATCTTTATAGTTCACAACAAAGTAAAACCTAAAAATTCAAACTCTTCTTGTGTGTAAACAGTTTAACCTAGGAGTTCCAAACTGGAGGCACTAAGAGGTTTTAGGGAGTGGGTTAATTCTACCGAAAATCATAAAAAAATCCAATTAAAAAAATTGTTGCACCTATTTCCGTATATTGGAATTCTTCTGCTAGCTTGTTAAACGAGTTAGTAAAATTGATTCCTGCATGCTTTTTCTAAGAATACTTCAAGCAGAAACAAACAAAGTGAGAACTGAGGACTGATGGTGAATGTCAAGTTTCAAGGAACTAGCAGAAACACTGTTTGAGTTGTAGATCTATATTCATCCACCTGTATAGTGCAAAAAGAATTAAAATCTGAAAATTCAAACTTTTCCTGTCTGAAAACCCTTGAATATAGGAAAACTAAACTTGGAGAGCACATTGTATTTAGGGGAATATGAAAAGTGCCGAGGATCCAAGGAATCCAATGAAAAAATTGTTTCAGCTCTTTCAGTATATTGGAATTATCTGACCAATTTCTAAAGCAAAGATTTAAAAAAAGAAAAAACTGTTCCTGAATACATCAGCTTAATGCTAATTTGTCCAGGAACAAACAGCAGAGTGAATACTTAAAACTGATCATGTGTGTGTGAAGTTTCAAGCTTCTAGTACCAACCATATTTTAGTTGTTGCTCTATTTCCATCCATCTCTATAGTGTGAAATGAAGGGACACCTGAAAAAAATTTCAATGGTTCATGTATGAAAACTATTGAAACCAGGAGAAATAAACTGGGAGAACAATGTGAGTTTAGTAAACAAATGAGTCATGTCGAGTATCAAAGGAATCCAATGAAAAAATTTGATAGCTTTTTTAAACATGTGAATTTTCTTGCTAGTTTCTAAGCACTGATAGAGAAAGACTTGCTGTTAGATTCTTCTTAGAGATACTTTTAACATGAAAGAAACCACAGAGTAACCACTTATACATGATTGTTTGAGTGAAATTTCAAGCTTCTAAAACAAACCATGTTTGATTTGTAGATCTATTTCCATACATTTCTTTAGTGCAAAACAAAGTGAAACCTAACAATTCAAACTGTTCCTGTGTTCAAACTGTTGAATGAAGGTGTCTGAAACTGAGAGTAAAAAGTATATTTAGAGAAGTGGTGAAGCCTGCCGTGTATCAAAGAAATCCAATTAAGAGAAATGATGCAGGTCTTTCACTACATAGGAATTCACCTACTAGCTCCTAAAATGAGTTAATAAAAATGATCCCCACATGCTTCTGCTTAGAAGTGCTTCCATTAGGAACAAACCACAGAGAGAGCACTTGGAACTTATTGTGTATGACGTGTTTAAAGCAGCTAGCACAAACAGTGTTTTTTTAATCTTTATTTTTATGCCACTATATAGGGCAAAAGGATCTGAAACATGAAAGTTCAAACTGTTCCTGTCTGAATACCATTGAAACTAGGAGAATCAAACTTGCAGAAGAAAGTGTGTTTAAGGAAAGTGTGAATTCACCTGAGTATAACAGTAATGAAATGAAAAGTGTGTTTCAGCTCTCTGAATACATTGAATTTTCATGCTAGCTCCTAAATCACTGATAAAGAAAGCTGTTCCTTTCTGGATCGGCTGAGAGCTTCTTTGACAAGGGCAATCCACAGAATAAACACTTAGAACTGTTTGTGTGGGTGAAATTTTAAGTATCTATCACAAACCATGCTTGAGTTGTAGCTCTATTTCCATCTAACCCTTCTAGTGAAAAACTGACTGAAACCTGAAACTGTTCCTGTGTTCAATCCTTTGAAACTAAGAGTCCCAAACTTGGTGTAAAAGTTATATTTAGTGAAATGGTCAACTCTGCTGAGTATCAAAGAATTCCAATGAAACTATTGTGGTAGATTGCAGAATGTTGAGATTCTACTGCTAAATCCTACAATGAGTTAGAATAAGCTGTTTCTGCTTGCTTCTACTTAGAGATATTTCTACCAGGAATGAATCACAGAGTGAGCAATGAGAACTGTTATTGTATGCCAAGTTTAAGAAGCTAGCACAGACCGTGTTTAATTTGCAGCTCTATTTTTATCCTCGGATATAATGCAAAATAAAGGGGAAACTGAAAATTCAAACTGTTGCAATCTGTAAACTGTTGAAATTAGGAAAACCGAACTTGAAAAGCAAAGTGTGTTTAGTTAATGGTTTAATCCTCCCGAGTATCGAGAAATCCAATGAAAAATTGTTGCCTCGCTTTCAGTATAAATGCTGCAGTCTGGCTGGGCACAAGTCAGGAGCCACTTGTCAAAAGAAATGAACTTTATTTTTAGAACACACACACCAAACCACACAGCTCCTCAGGAAAACCTTCAGAGCCCACCTGCCACCACCAGCTTCCCACAAGCCTCTCCACCTCCCCCACTCCTCCTGCTCTTGAGGCTGATTGGCTGGGTTGCGTGGGCAGAGCCAAAAAAGTCCCCCAATGAGCGGCTCTGTGGTCTGAAAGGGCGGGAAAAGAGCCCAATGAGCATCACCGCAGAGGAGCCAATCAGTTGGCAGCAAGAAGTTTGCTGGGGCTGCTGTGAGCCAATCATCAACTGGCAGCTGGAAGTTTGCTGGCAGCTGGAAGTTTGCTGGCAGCTGGAAGTTTGCTTGGGCCCCTTCCCCCTCTCTTTAAACAACAAACATGTGGCTTAGGGACCGTGCCTGCCTTAGGTTGTCCAATAGTACATATGGTCCTTACCCGTTATCGGATGAGCTGACCTCAAGGCGTCAGCCTCCTCTCTTAGGTTGGTACCATTGCAATTGGATCTTACCCGTCACTGACTACCGGTCCAGTATACAGCCACACCTGTGGATAGGTCTTTGTACCAGTGGGGGTTGAGGTTCTTTGCCTCACCTATGTTGGCCCCCAAATTTTAGCTGAACGACCATGACAAGCAGAAGGGAGGAAGATACACCAAGCCAATTGACGGTTGCTTTTGGAAAAATTGTACCACTGATGACACCATCAGCAAAAATACCCCAACACTACCACAAGTCGCTGCACCAACAGATAGTTCACAATGCATACAGGTGAGTTCACAATGCATACAAGTGATTCATAGGCCAGGCAAGTTCTGCAAGCAGTTCATTGATGTCTCCTCTTGGAAAAATTGTACCCCAACACTACCATAAGTCACTGCACCAACAGGTAGTTCATAATGCATTCAAGTGAGTTCACAATGCATACAAGTGATACATAGTCCAGGCAAGTTCTGCAAGCAGTTCAGTGATGGCTATTGCAGAAGCTGTAGATTGGTTTTATCTTTGTCTTCACAGGCACTGGGATGAAGATAGGAATTCTGGCAATAATGGCTAAAGAAAAATTTATATAACATTCCAGAAGGCACTAAAAGAAAACAATTTTCTTTTCTTTTTTTTTAGAAAATAATTTTCTTAACAATGTACCGTATCTTCAACAGAATTATTAAATATAATGAAAAGGAAAGGTGAAAGTAAAATAACAGATCTGTTAACCTCCTTTTTGTTCATATATTTAAACAATCCTCATGGTTTAATTTAAATTAAACCATTCAAATCACGTGAAAAACAAATATATTTGGATACATTTTTTCATGAGCGCTCATCATATATGATATATGGACATCTGCACATTCAAACATATAACACAAAACACAAGTGTGCACACATAATATAATTCATACAGCACATGACATAATAGTAAAGGACTTATAACTTTTTACAGGTGAAATATTCATTGCTATGTTTAAAAATTATATAGTCAAAAAATAGAACTGATCAGCAAAACATTAACCTAGGTCTGTATGAGCTCAAAAAACAAAATAGAACTTCATGATGTGGGAAAGGGCAATAATAAAATAGATATTGAAAAATGAATCCTGGTTCTGTCGCAGATGTAAGGGTAGCCAAACTGCAGTTCTGGAGATCAGCTGTTATCAATTTGAGCCAAATCATCTTATTTTTGGTCTGTAGAAATTGCTTTAGTTAATCTCTCTGGAATCCAAATCGGCTGCTGTTCTCCCTGTGGAAACACACAAACAGACCCCCGACTCCAGACAATCACTGGGTCAGGACCTTAGTTAATCTCTCTGGAATCCAAATTGGCTGCTGTTCTCCCTGTGGAAACACATAAACAGACCCCCGACTCCAGACAATTACTGGGTCAGGACCTTTCCATTGTCCTGTTAGAATATCCTTCCAAAGTACCTTGGGCTTATGCACATTTTTTGGACACATATGCCTTTCCGCAGCACTAAGTCCTGATGAATCCAAATTTTAAAAGTTTAGAGTAAAAAGGGTTATTTTAAGTTTATCTTTGGGGAATATATACCCCTTCCCAATTCCTTCTTTTTGCTTTAATAAGTACATTTTAATAGTTTGATGAGCTCTTTCAACTATGCCTTGTCCCTGTGGATTGTATGGGATTCCTGTTATATGAGTAATGCCAAATGATGAGCAAAATTGTTTAAAAGAGGTAGAAGTATAACCAGGGGCATTATCTGTTTTTAACTGTTTTGGAACGCCTACAGTGGCAAAATTTTTTTAAGCAATGAGCTATAATATCTTTAGTTTTTTCTCCAGCATGAAGGGAGCCCATCAAAAATCCAGAAGTAGTATCAACTGTAACATGCAAATATTTTAATTTTCCAAATTCTGGCAAGTGTGTGATTTCCATCTGCCAAATATGGTTAGGTATCAGTCCTCTAGGATTGACTCCAAGATTAACTTGTGGTAAAATGGTCACACAATTTGACATTGTTTTATTATTTGTCTAGCTTGTTCCTTAGTTATTTTAAAATGCTTTTGTAAAGTATTAGCATTGACATGGAACTTTTTATGAAAATCTGTAGCTTCTTCTAGTGTAGAGAATATATGTATGTCATGTGTAGTTTTATCTGCTAAATCATTGCCCAATCTAAGGGCTCCAGGCAATCCTGTATGTGCCCTGATATGTCCTATAAAGAACTTATCTTTTCTGTCCCAAATTAGACTTTGTATAGTGGAAAGCAAAGAGAAAACAGTAGAGGAAGGGGAAATCCTACCAGCATCTTCAAGGGATATTATAGCATTAATTATATACTGACTATTGGAAAATAATTAAATACATAATCTTTAAACATCACAAAAGCTTGTAATACTTCATTAAGCTCTACCTTTTGAGCTGATTGTTTGGGTACTAAAAATGTAAAAGTTTGATCAGGTATAACTATTGCTGCTGTACCATTATTTGACCCATCAGTGTATATATTTGGAGAATTCATGATAGGTATTTTTCTTGTCATTTTTAGAAAAATTACAGGATGCAATGACCAAAAAGACAATAAAGGATTAGATGGTAAGTGGTTATCAAATGAAACATTAGATTTGCACATGATTATTGCCCAAGTATTTAACTCATTAGCTAACTCATCAATTTGATTCATAGTATATGGAGTAATAATTTTATTGGGAGAAATTCCAAACACTCCCTTTGCTGCTTTTATTCCTTTGAGTATTAATTGTCCTACAGCCTCAGGATACCTAGTAAGAATAGTGTTAGGAGAATAAGATAAATGTATCCATAATAATGGACCTGCTTGCCAAAATACTCCTGTAGGAATATTTTTTGTTGGTAGTACAATAAATAATAAAGGCAAACTTTTATCACTTCTATCCAAATGCATATTTTCCATATATGTTTCAATGATTTTTAATGCCTTTCTTGCTTCAGGCATTAACATTTGTGGTGAATTTGGATCTGATGGACCTTTTAGGATATCAAATAAAGGTCCCAACTGTCCTGTTGGTATACCTAGATAAGGCCTTATTTAATTTATGTCTCCTAATAACTTTTGAAAGTCGTTAAGTGATTTGAATTGGTCTACTCGTATTTGAATTTTTGGTGGACGGACCATGGATGAGGATAATAGAACTCCCAAATAATTAATTGGAAATTTTAATTGCACTTTATCTATTGCTATGTCTAGATTATAATTTTTTTAATAAGTTTGTTAGTGTGGCATAACATTCTAGCAATGTGTTTTTATCTTTGTGTGCTAATAATACATCATCCATATAGTGAAATATTTGTAGTTCAGGATTTTGATTTCTAAGTGGCTGGATTACATTAACATAAACTTGACACATAGTTGGGCTGTTAACCATCCCTTGAGGGAGTACTTTCCATTCATATCTCTGATCAGGACCTTCGTGATTCAGTGCAGGGATAGTAAATGCAAAACGTGGACTATCTTCAGGATGAATTGGAATTGAAAAAAAAAATTTTTAATATCTATAACTAAAACATACCAAGTTTTTGGCAAAGCAGACAATTGAGGAATCCCCAATTGAGCGTGTCCCATAATAACCATCTCATTATTAATGTCTCTTAAATCTTGCAATAATCTCCATTTACCAGATTTCTTTTTGATGACAAAAATGGGAGTATTATGGGGAGATACAGAAGGTTGTATATGTCCTTCTGGTAATTATTGTTTGACCAGGTCATGGGCTGCTTGTATCTTTTCTTTAGTCAGGGGCCACTGAGGAACCCATACAGGTCTTCCTGATTTCCAAGTAATTTTTATTGTCTCAGTGGCCCTTTCTGAAAATCCAGCCCATGTCTGTCCATTCCTTCGTCTATTTGTATTGGTGCTGCTATACCTTGTTCTTGTTTTTCTAATATTTTTCCTTTCCTAAAACCTTGTCTAGTCATAATAGTGGGTGTATTTTGGTTGATGTTATTTGTTAATGTCAAACCTAATTGATCTAGGACATCTCGTCCCCATAAATTTACGGGAAGATGATCCAATACATATGGCTGTGTAGTTCCTTCACATCCTTCAGGATACTTCCAATCTAATACCATTGCACTTCTATGGGGATTAGTCACCATTCCTAGGCCTCGAAGTGTTTGAGTGGCTTGTTGTAATGGCCAATGTATTGGCCATTCTTGACAAGAGATGATGCTAAGGTCTGCACCTGTATCCAGTAGCCCATTAAATTCATGTCCTTGAATATTTAGTTTTAGCATGGGGTGAGAATCTAAATTTAAAGAAAGCATAGCCCAATCTACACCTGTGGAGCCTAATTCCCTGGAACCTCTTTCTACAGTATGACTGGAAATTTATCATGTAGGCTGGGTATTATCAGTAACTGTGCTATTCTATCTCCTGGTGAAATTACTGATATACGCTTTGGAGAACTGGCTATAATTTTTATCTCAACTTCATAATTGGGATCAGTTACCCCAGGACTTATCATAAGTCCTTTTAGAGTAAAAGAGCTGTGTCCCAATAATAAACCTACTGTTCCTTTGGGAAGAGGTCCTTTTACCCCTGTGGGAATGATTTGAACTCCCATCTCTGGAGTTAGTACTGCTCTGGCGGAGGCGCAGATGTCCAACCCTGTGCTCCCTCTGGTTTGTCTGATGAGGGATCTGATGGACAATGTGTCCTAGGCACTACCCTGATGGGGTTGCTGGGTTCCTCCAGTGCTCCATATATTTGTGGTTTTGGGCCCCGGAGCATTGGTCCCCCCTGTCCATTTTTTGGCAACGGAGCCCTATGCCTTTCTCCATGATATCATGGATAAACACCTAGTCCTTGTTAGTTTTTTGATAATGGAGTACCTTCTATGGTGGTTTGATAATGGCATTCATTAGCCCAATGTCTCCCTCTATGGCATCGTGGGCAAACACCCGGTATTCTACTCCTTTGATACCTAGTTTTGTTAAACCCTCCTCCTGTGAGGCAATTCCTTTTAAAATGTCCTGTTTGTTCACAATTGTAGCATGATCTTGGCCTGGCATCTAAAGCCTGTTTTACTGCAGCTGCCATGACTTGCCCTTGTTCTAAAGCCTGTTTTACTGCAGCTGCCACGACTTGCTCTTGTTCATTAATGTCTCTACATAATTTAATATATGTGTTTATATCTTCATGTTTCCATGGTCTAATGACTTCTCTGCACCAACGATTCACTTGCTCATAAGCCAGTTGTTTTAGTAATGGCATTGCTTGTTCTGTATTCCCAAAAACTCTGGTAGCTGTTTGAATAAGCCTATCTACAAATTCAGCATAAGGTTCATTAGCTCCTTGTATTACCTTAGATAATTGACCTTGTAAACCTCCATGTCCTTGTAAAGTCTTCCATGCCTTAACTGCATCTGCAGCATTTTGTGCGTATACACCAGGATCATATGCAATTTGTTGCTGCTGATCCTCATAAGGTCCCTTTCCTAACAACATATCTAGATTTCTCTGAGGATAACCAGCTGCTGCATTTTGCCTAGCCGTCTCCTTGCAAAATTCCTCATTGGCAACCTTCCATAACAGGTATTGTCCTCCATTTAGCACAGCTTTACACATATTAGCCCAATCTGCTAGCGTCATGTTCAAGTTGTTAATGGATTCAACCAAGCTTACAGTGAAGGGTGCTTGAGGACCATAGGTTGTTACAGCCTCTTTTAGCTGCTTCACTGTTTTGAAATTTAAAGCATGGTGAATTCACTGCCTTCCTGCCTCAAATACAGGGCATGTTAATATTTGAGATCTTGTCTCAGGATCACAACTATCAACTGCGGGGGTTGGGGGCCTCCCAGCATATGGAGGTGGCCTTGTTGGTTCGACACTTACGTCCTCTGGTGATAGAAAGGTGTTAGTAGCAGTCTCCTGTAGAGGTGGTGCTGTTGGTTGGACACTTACACCCTCTGGTGATAGAAAGGTGTTAGTAGCAGTCTCCTGTTGTAACTTTCCCCCTGATGGCTTTTTCTGCTTTACACTTTCTTTCTCTGTCTGACTAGCTTGAGAGGACTTCTCTTTTACTTGATTTTTTTTCCTCTGTCTGACTAGTTCAAGAGACCTTCTCTTTTAATTGAATTTTTTCCTCTCTATGACTAGTTCAAGAGACCTTCTCTTTTACTTGAATTTTTTCCTCTGTCTGACTAGCTTGAGAGACCTTCTTTTTTACTTGAATTTTTTTCTCTGTCTGACTAGCTTGAGAGACCTTCTCTTTTACTAATTTTTTCTACTATAACTATAATACAACCCAAGAAGATAACGCCAAAAAAAACTGAAACAGAGTGAAACAAAAATGGAACAACAGAAAATCATCATAGCCTTTCTATCCTCCTGTAATGTCCATCCGTCCTTTCTCCCTATCTGTTCCTCAGATGTGAGCGTTTTTTCTTCCATCTTACACATCTCCAGGGACAGGCAACTTAAAACAAAAGTGAAGCAAAACAAAAGAATAATCTTAAAATGACTACACATCCTCTCGCCCTGCCCTCAGGGGCGAGCAGTTTACCTTATCACTTACCCTCAGTTATTCCCCTTGAGAGCCACCAAATGCCACGGTCTGTCTGGGAACAATTCAGGAGCCACTTGTCAAAAGAAACGAACTTTATTTTTAGAACACACACACCAAACCACACAGTTCCTCAGGAAAACCTTCAGAGCCCAACTGCCACCACCAGCTTCCCACAAGCCTCTCCACCTCCCCCACTCCTCCTGCTCTTGAGCCTGATTGGCTGGGTCACATGGGCAGAGCCAAAAAAGTCCCCCAATGAGCAGCTCTGTGATCTGAAAGGGCGGGCAAACAGCCCAATGAGCATCACCGCAGAGGAGCCAATCAGTTGGCAAGTAGAAGTTTGCTGGGGCTGCTGTGATCCAATCATCAACTGGCAGCTGGAAGTTTGCTGGCAGCTGGAAGTTTGCTGGCAGCTGGAAGTTTGCTGGGGCCCCTTCGGCTGTGACTCTCAACATATATGTGTATTTTTCTTCTTGCTCCTAAAACACTGGTAGACCAAGCTGTTCCTGCAAGCCTCTTCTTAGACCTACATTAACCAGAAAACAAAAAAAAAAAAAAAGAAAGAAAGGACAGTGAGAACTGACTGTGTGTGTGAAGTTTCAAGAATCTAGTACAAACCATGTTTGATGTGTAGCACTATTTCCATCCAAAGATGTAGTACCAACAGTGTGAAACCTGATAATTTAAACTGTTCCTCCGTGCAAACCTTTGTACCTAGGAGAACAAACTTGTGGTACCAATTGTGTATACTTAAAGAGTGAACCCTGTTGAGTGTCAAAGGAATCCAATGAAAACATTGTTGCAGCTCTTTCAGTACAAGGGACTTTTAATTCTATCTCGTAAAACGCTGATAGAGAAAGCTGTTAACTCATGCCTCTGCTTAGAGGTACTTTGATCAGGAAGAATCTACAGAGTGAACACTTAGCCTCATTGTTTGTGTGAAATTCCAAGCTTCTGGAACAATTGTGTTTGATTTGTAGCTCTATATCTACCCATCTCCACAGTGTACAACATAGTAAAACCTAAAAATTGAAACTCTTCATGAGTGCAAACAGTTTAACCTCAGTCCCAAACTGGAGGTACTAAGTGAGTTTATGGAGTGGGTGAATCCTACTGAGAATCATAAAAAATTCAATTGAAGAAAATTGTTGCAGGTCTTTCAGTACATTGGAATTCTTTTGCTAGCTCCTAAAATGAGTTAGTAAAAATGATTCCTGTGTGCTTTTTCTAAGAATACTTCAAGCAGAAACAAACATAGTGAGCACTGAGAACTGATGGTGAAAGTAAAGATTCAAGCAACTAGCAGAAACCTTGTTTGAGTTGTGAATTTATATTCATTAAATGAGTTACTAAAAAGGATTCCTGCATGTTTTTACTAAGAAGACTTCAAGCAGAAACAAACAACAGAGTGAGCACTGAGAAAAAAATCAAGTTTCAAGACTCTAGGTGAATACAAGTTTGAGTGCCGATCTATATTCATCCTACTGTATAGTGCAAAACAAATTGAAATCTTAAAATTCAAACTTTTCCTGTCTGAAAAACCCCTGAACCTATGAGAACCAAACATAGAGAACAAAGTGTGTTTATGGAAATATTAAAAGTGCCAAGAATCCAAGGAATCCAATGAAACAGTTTTTTGCAGCTCTTTCAACATATTGGAATTTTCTTGCTAGCTCATAAAGCAGAGATAAAAAAAAAACCCTGTTCCTGCATACATTTGCTTAGAGCTACATTGATGAGGAACAACCACAGAGTGAAAACTTAGAACTTATTGTGTTTGTGAAATTTCAAACATCTAGCAAAAACCGTGTTTTATTTGTAGCTCTATTTCCTGCCTTCTTTATAGTGAAAAATAAAGGGAAACCTTGAAATTAAAACTATTCCTGTCTGTAAACAGTTGAACCTAGAAGAACCAAACTTGCCAAATAATGAGTGTTTAAGCAAAGCATGAATCCAGCTAAATATAAAATAAATAAAACAAAAAATATGTTGCAGCTCATTCATTACATTGGAATTTTCTTGCTAGCTCTTAATGCACTGGTAGAAAATGATGTTCTTGGCTACCTCTGCTGATTGCTTCTTTTGCAAGGAAGAAACCATAGAATAAACACTTATAACTGATTGTGTGTGTGAAGTTTCAAGCATTGATCATCTACTGTGTTTGGTTTGTACCTCTATTTCAATCCAACTCTATAATGAAAATAAAGTGAAACCTAAAAATTCAAACTGTTCCTGAGTGCAAACCTTTGAATATATGAGTCCCAAATTTGGGGTCCAAAGTGTGTTTAGTGAAAGGATAAACCCTGCTGAGTAGAAAAGATATCCAATGAAAATATTGTGGTAGGTCTCAGTATATTGAGATTCTCCTGCTAATTCTTAAAGTGAGTTAGTATAAGCTCTTCCTGCATACTCCTACTTAGAAATACTTCCACCAGGAACAAAGCACAGAGTGAGCAATGAGAACCGATTGTGTATGCCAAGTATAAGCAGCTAACAAAACCTGTGATTGTTTTGCTTCTCTATTTTTATCCACTAATATAATGCAAAACAGACTGATACCTGAAAATTCAAACTGTTTCTCTCTGAAATCTTTCATCCTAGGATAACCAACATGGGGAACATATTGTGTTTAATAAAAGGATAAATCCTCCCAAATATCAAGGAAATCCAATGGAAAAAAATGTAGCTCTTTCATTATATGGGAATTTTTCTGTTATATCCTAAAACACTGATACACGCAGCTGTTCATGCAAGCCTCTGCTTAAAGCTACTTTTTCCAGGAAAAAAAAAATGTGATCTTATTTTGTGTTTGAAGTTTCAAGAATCTAGAACAAACTCTGCTTGATTGGTAGCATTATTTCCATCCATCACTATAATGCAAACAAAAAATACAAACTGGTCCTGTGTGCAAAACTTTGAACCTAGGATCATACACTTGTGGGACAAAGTGGTTTTAGTTAAAGGGTGATTCAATATGAGTATCAACAAAATCCAGTGAAAAAATTTTTGCAGCTCTTTCAGTATATGGGAATTCTATTGCTAGCTCCTAATATGCTGACAGAGAAAGCTGTTCCTTCTTGCCTCTTCTTAGAGCTACTTTGACCAGGAAAAAACACAGTGTGAACACTTAGACCTGATTGTGTGTGTGTGTGAAATTTCAAGCTTCTTGAGCAACCATGTTTGATTTGTAGCTCTATTTCTATCTATCTCTATAGTGCAAAACAAAGTGAAACCTTACAATTCAAACTGTTCCTGTGTGCAAAGAGTTAATCCTAGGAGTCCAAAACTGGAGGTACATAGTGGGTTTTGGGAGTGGGTGAACCCTACTAAGTATCAAAGAAATCTAAAAAACAACAACAACAAAAAAAAAACATTGCTGCTCTTTCAGTACACTGGAATTCTTCTGCTAGCTCCTAAAATGAGTCACTAAAAATTATTCTTGCCTAATTCTGCTAAGAATTCTTCAAGCAGTAACAAACAACCTAGTGAGCATTGAGAAGTAATGGTGAATGTCAAGTTTCAAACAGCTACAAGAAACCGTGTTTGAGTGCCAATCTATATTCATCCTCCCGTATACTGCAAAACAAATTGAAATCTAAAAATTTAAACCATTCTCTTCTGAAAACCTTTGAACCTAGGAGAACCAAACATGGAGAACAAAGTGTGATTAGGCGATTATGAAAAGTGCCAAGGATCCAAGGAATCCAATGAAAAAATTGTTGCAGCTCTTTCAGTATATTGGATGTTTTCTGCTAGCTCATAAATTGGAGATAAAAAACTGTTCAAGCATACATTTGCTTAGAGCTACTTTGATGAGGCCACAGAGTGAACTCTTAGAACTGATTGGGTGTGTGAAGTTTCAAGCATCTAGCAAAAACTTGTTTTATGTGTAGCTCTATTTCCATCCAATTCTGTAGTGCAAAATGAAGTGAAACCTTAAAATTCAAACTGTTCCTATGTGCAAAACGTTGAACCCAGGAGTCCCAAACTTGGGTAAAAAGTGCTTTTTGTGAAAGTGAGAACCCTGTAGAGTTATCTAAGTAATTGAATGAATAAATTGTTGCAGCTCTTTCACTACTTTTCATTCTCCTCTAGCTTCTAATGCAAGTTAATAAAATCTGTTTTTGTGTGCTTTTTCTTAAGCCTTCTTCAACCAGGAAGAAACCAACCACAAAGTGAGCACTGAGAACTGATTATGTCAAGTTTCAAGACATTAGCATAAAGGGAGTTTGTTTTGCAGCTATATTTTTGATCCACCTTTTTTGTGCAAAATTAAGTGAAATTTTAAAATTCAAACCATTCCTCGAACCTAGGAGAACCAATTGTAAGGAAGAAAGAGTGTTTAGGGAAAGGATAAATTATGCCAAGTATGAAAGAATCCAATGAAAAAAATTTTTCAGCTCTTTTACTACATGAAAATTGTCCTGCTGTGTTCTAGAGTGCTGACAAAGAATTTTCAATCATCTCTCACAAACCATGTTTGATTTAGAGCTCTATTTCCATCTATTTCTATACTGCAAAACAAAGTTTAACCTGAAAATTCAAACTGTTTATTTGTGCATACCTTTGAAGCTTCTAATCCCAGAAATAGGGACAAAAGTGGGTTTACTGAAATATGCCAAGTATCAATGAAATAAAATATATAAACTCTTCCATCTGTTTCAGTATGTTGGGAATCTTATGTTAGCTTTTAATGCGTGTTAGTAAAAGCTTTTTTTTGCATGCTTCTATTTAGGAGTATTTTAACCAGAAACAAACCACAGAGTGAGCACTGAGAACAGATTGTGTATGTCAAGTTTCAAGCAGTTAGCACAAACCATGTTATATTTGTAGCTCTATTTTGATTCAATTGTATTGTGAAAACTGTAGTGAAACCTGAAATTTCAAACTGCTCCTTTCTACAAACCCTTGAAAATAGGAGAACCAAACAAGGAGAACAATGTGTGTTTAGTGATGGAAGGAATCTTGATGAGTATCAAAGAAAACCAATCAAAACATTTTTGCAGTTTTTTTCAGTACAATGGATATTTTTTCCCACCCTATAAAGCACTGATAGAGAAAGCTGTTCCTGTACGTCTCTGCTTAGAGATACTTTTACCAGGAACAAACCACAGAGTGAGCACTGAGAACAGATTATGTGTGTAAAGATTCAAGCATCTAACACAAACAGTGTTTGATTTCCAGTTTTATTTTCATACAACTTTATAGTGAAAAACGAAGTGAAACCTGAAAATTCAAACTTTTCCTCTCTTCAAATCCTAGAATCTAGGAAAACAAAGCTTGGAGAACAAAGTGTGATTAGTGAAGGGTTGAAATCTACCATGCACCAAAGTAATCCAATGCAAAAAATGGTGCAGCTCTTTCAGAAATTTTGAATTTTCCTTCTAGCTCCTAATGTGCTGATATAGTTGTTACAGCATGCCTCTGCTTATAGCTACTTTGAATAGAAATCAGCCACAGACTGAGCACTGAGAACTGATTGGCTATGTCAAGAGTTAACATTTAGAACTGATTGTGTGTGTGAAGGTTCAAGCACCTAGTATAAACCATGTTTGAATTTTAGCTCTATTTCAATCCATCTCTATAGTGCAAAACAACATGAAACCTGAAAATGTACACATTTCCTGTGTTAAAACCACTAAACTTAGAAATCCCAAACTTGGGGTACATAGTGTGTTTGCTAAAAGGTGAACCTTGCGAAGTATCAATAAAATCCCATGAAAAAATTTTTGCAGCTCTTTCAGTATATTGGGATTATCCCACTAGATCCCAATGAGAATAAGTAAAAGCTGTTCCTGTGTGCTTCTGCTCAGAAGTACTTCAAACGGAAACAAACCACAGAGTGAATACTAAGAACTAATTGTTTATTACAAGTTTCAAGCAGCTATCACAAACCGTGTTTATTTTCTACCTCTATTTTCATTCAACTGTATAGTGCAAAAAAAGTAAACTCTGAAAATTCAAACTGCTCCTGTCTGCAAACCTTTGAACCTAGTGGATCCAATCTTGGAGAACAAAGTTTGTTTTGTTAAAGTATGAATCCTGCTGACTATCAAAGAAATACAACAAAAAAATATTGTACCTCTTTCAATACATGGGAATGTTACTGATAGCTGATAAAACACTGATAGAGAAACCTGTTCATGCATGCTTCTGCTTAGAGCTACATTGACTATGAACAAACCACAGATTGAAGACCTAGGACTGATTGTGTATGTGAAATTTTAATCATGTAGTACAAACAATGTTAGATTTGAGGCTCTATTTTAATTAATTTATATATTGCAAAATGAAGTGAAACCTGAAAATTCAAATTGTTACTGTTGTGAAAATCATTGAGCCTAGGATACAAATATTTGGTGTAGAAAGTGGGTTTAATGAAAGAGTTAATGCTGCCAAGTATCAAAGAGAAAAGATATTTGCAGCTCTTTCAGTACATTGGGATTTTTCTTCTAGATTTCAAAGCTAGTTAGTAAAAGCTTTTCCTGCATGCTTCTGTTTATAAGTACTTCATCCAGGGAAAAACCACATAGTGAGCACAGAGAACTGATTTTGTATGCCAAGTTTCAAGAAGCTATTAAAAACTGTGTTTGATTTCCAGCTCTATTTTCATCCATCTGTATAGTGTAAAATGAATTCAAACCTGAAAATTCAAACTGTTTCTGTGTGCAAACCTTTAAAACTAGAAAAATCAAACATGGAGAAAAAAAGTGTCTTTAGTGAAAGGATTAATCCTGCTTAGTATCAATAAAATCCATTAAAAAATGTTTGCAGCTCTTCCATTATATGTTAATTTTCCTGCTAGCTTTTAAATCATTACAGAGAAAGCTGTTCCTGCATGCCTCAGCTTAGAGCTACTTTGACTAAGAATAATTATCATAGTGAACACTTATAATTGATTGTGTGTGTGAAGTTTCATACTGTTAGCAAAAACCATGTTTGATTTGTAGATCTATTTCCATCCATATTTATAGTGAAATCAAAGTGATACATAGAAACTCAAACTGGCCCTGTGTGCAAACCATTAAAATGAGAAGTCCCAAACTTGTGGTACAAAGTGGATTTATTGAAAGTGTGATTTCTCTAGAGTATCAACAAAAAACAATTGAAAAATTGTTGCGGCTCATTCAGTACATTTTCATTCACCTGCTAGCTTCTAATGCAAGTTAATAATAGTTGTTTCTGCATGCTTTTACTTAGAAATTTTTCAACCAGGAAGAAACCACAGAGTGAGACCTGAGAACTTATTCTGTGTGTGAAGTTTCATGCATCTAACAAAACCATGCATGATTTGTAGATCTATTTTATTCCATCTCTTTACTGAAAAACAAAGTGAAGCCTGAAAATTGAAACTGTTTCTGTCTGCAAACACTTAAAACTAAGACTCACAAATTTGCAGTTTATTTATAGTGAGACTACTGCTGACTATTAAAAAGTCTAAGAAAAAATTGTTGTAGCTCTTTCAGTACATTGAAATTCTCATGATAGCTCCTAAAGCGAGTAAGTAAAAGCTGTTCCTGTGTTCTTCTGTGTAGAATATTTCAACAAGTTTAAAACCACAGAGAGAGTACTGAGAACAGATTGTGTATAGGAAGACTCATGCAACTAGCACAAACTTTGTTTGATTTGAACCTCAGTTTACAACTACTTGCATAGGGCAAAATGAAGCAAAACATGAAAAATCAAACTGTTCCTATGTGCAAACATTTAAACCTAGAAGAACCAAACTTGGAGAACAAAGAGTGTTTTTGAAAGGAAGAATACTGTTGAGTATCAAATAAATCAAATGAAAAAAGTTTGCAGCTCTTCCAGTACATTGGAAATTTCTGCTAGATCCTAAAGCACTGATAGTGAGAGCTGTTTTTGCATGACTCTGCTTAGATCTACTTTGACCAGGATCCAACCACAGAGTGAACACTAAGAACTGATTGTGTGGGTGAAGATTCAAGACTGTAATACAAATCATGTTTGATTTGTATCTTTATTTCCATCCATTTCTATAGTGCAAAAAAAAGTGAATCCTAAAAATTCAATCTCTTCCTGTTTGCAAACCATTGAAATTATAAGTCCAAAATATGTAGTACATAATGGGATTACAGAGAGGGTGAACCCTGCTAATTATCAAATACTTCCAAGAAAAATTGTTGCAGAGTTTTTAGTATATTGCCCTTCTCCTGCTAGCTCCTAATTTGACTTAGTAAAAGCTTTTCATTCTTGTTTATGCTTGTAGTAATTCAAGCAGGAACAAACCACAGAGTGAGGACTGAGAACTGACAGTATATGTAAACTTTCAAGCAGATTGCACAAACAGATTTTGATTTGCAATTCTATTTTCATCCACCTGTATAGTGCAAAACAAAATGAAAACTGAAAATTCAAACTGTTCTTGTCTGCAAACCCTTGAACATAAAAGAACAAAACTTCAAAAACAAAGTCGGTGTAGTTAAAAATGAATCCTGTCGAGTATTAAAGTAATCCAACTAAAAAAATTTGCAGCTCTTTCAGTTCATGAGAATTTTTCTATTAGCTCCTAAAGTGCTGAGAGAGAAAGCAGTTCCTGCATGCCTCTGCTTAAAGCTGCTTTGACCAGGAAAAAACAACAGAGTAAATACTTACAGCATAATGTCTGTGTAAAGACACAAGAACCTAGCAAAAACCATGTTTGATTTGTCGCTCTCTTTCCATCCATCTTTATATTGCAAAACAAAGTGAAACCTGAAAATTTAAACTATTCCTCTGTGCAAACCTTTGAACCAAGGAGTACCCTACTTAGTGTACAAAGTGTGTATAGTGAAGGACTGAATGCAGCCAAGTATCCAAAAAAAAATCCAATGAAAAATTATGGCACCTTTCTCAGTATATTATGATTCTCCTGACAGCTACTAAAGCAAGTAAGTAAAGGCTTTTTCTCCTTGCTTCTGATTAAAACTACCTCTATCTAAAAAAAAAAAAAAAAAAAAAAAAAAAAAAAAAAAAACACAGAGTGAACACTAAGAAGTGATTGTGTGCATGAAATATCCAACATCTAGCAAAAGTCGTGTTTGATTTTTAGCTGTATTTTTATCCATTTCTATAGTGTCAAACAAAGTGAAACCTGAAAATTCAAATAGTTCCTATGTGCAAACTCTAAAACTATCAATCCCAAAATGGGGTACAAAAGTGGATTTAGTGAAAGTGTGAAACCTGCTGAGTATGAAACAAATCCATCAGCAAATATTTTTGCAGATCTTTCAGTACATTGGGATTGTTCTGCTACCTATTAATGAGAATTAGTAAAAGCTACTTTTGCGTGCTTCCACATAGAAATACTTTAAACAGGAACGAACCACAGAGTGAGAACTGAGAACTGATTGTGTATGTCAGGTTTCAAACAAGTAGCCCAAATAATGTTTGATTGGAGTTCCATTTTAATGTAACTGGAAAATGCAAAATAAATTAAAATCTGATAATTCAAACTCTTCCTGTCCGCAAATCCACAAGTTTAGGGAAATAAAACATGAAGAACAAAGTTTCTTTAGTGAAAGAATGAATCCTGCTGAGTATCAATGAAATATAATAAAAAAAAATTGTTGCTTCTTTTTCTCTACGTGAAAATTTTTTCTGCTAGCTCCTAAAGTGCTGATAAACAAAGCAGCTCCTTCATGCCTCTGCTTAGAACTACTTTATGCAGGAACAAACCACAGAGTACATATTTAGAACATATTGTGTGCATGAAGATTCAAGAACCAAGCACAAACCCTGTTTGTTTTGAAGCTCACTTTGTATTAAACTTTATATTGAAAAACGAATTGAAACCTGAAAATTTAAACTGTTCCTGTATGTGAACCATTTAAGCAAAGAGTACCAAACTCAGTGTACAATGTGAGTATAGAGAAATGTTGAATGCAGCTAAGTATCCAAAAAAAGTCCAATGAAAAAATTGTGTCAACTCTTTCAGTACATTGGAATTCTCCTAGTAGCTATTAAAAAATGAGTAAAAGCTGTTCCTCCATGCTTCTGCTTAGAACTACTTTGACATAGAGAAACTACAGAGTGAACATTGAGAAGTTATTGTGTGTGTGAAATTTTCAGCATCTAGAACAAGCCATGTTTGATTTGTAACTGTATTTCTCTTCATCTCTATAGTGCCAAACAAAGGGAAACTTGAAAATTCAAATGGTTCCTGTGTGCAAACTCTAAACCTAGCAGTCACATACTTGGGGTAAAAGTGGATTTATTGAAAGAGTGAACCCTGCCCAGTATCAAAGAAATCCATCAAAAAATATTGCAGATTTTTCAGTACATTGGGATTGTCCTGCTAGTTCTTAATGAGAGTTAGCAAAAGCTGTTTTTGTGAGCTTCTGCTAAGAAGTACTTCAACTGTAAGAAAACACAAAGTGAGCACTGAGAACTTATTGTGTATATAAAGTTTCAAGCAAGTAGCCCAAACCATGTTTGATTTGCACCTGTATTATCCCCACCTTTATAGAGCAAATGAATTTAAATGGGAAATATCAACTCTTCCTCTCTTCAAACACTTGGATCTAAGAAAAGAACATTTGGAAAACAAAGCATGTTTAGTGAAAGAATTATTTCTGATGAGGTTCAAAGAAATCCAATTAAAAATTTTCAGCTCTTTCAGTCATTGGGATATTCCCTGCTACTTGCTAAAGTGACAAGAGATGAACAATTTCTAGAATGTTTCTGTTTAGAGATACTTTTATGAAGAACATACTGCAGAGTGAATATTTAGAACTTATTGTGTGTGTGTAAATTAACAAGCATATACCATATACTGTGTTTGATTTGTAGCTATATTTCCATCCATCTCTGTAGTGCAAAACAAAGTGAAACCTGAAAAATCATCCATTTCCTGTGTTCACACAATTGAACCTAGGAATTCCAATCTTAAGATACAAAGTGAGATTAGTGAAAGACTGAACCCTGCTGAGTATCAATATAATCCAATTAAAAAATTATTGCAGCTCTTTCAGTTCATAGGGATTCTCCTTCTATCGCCTAATGCAAGGTAGTAAAAGGAGTTCCTGCATGCTTCTGCTTAGAACTATTCAACCAGGAACAAACCACAGAATGAACACTGAGAACTGAATGTGTATGTCAAGTTACAAGCAGGTAGCACAAGCAGTGTTTGGTTTGCAGCTCTGTTTTCATTCACAGGTACAGTGCAAAATGAAGTAAAACCAGAAAATTTAAAGTATTCCTGTCTGAAAACTCTTGAACGTAGGAGAACCAAATTTGTACAATTAAGTGTGGTTACTGAAATGACTTAACCTGCCAAGTACCAAAGAAATTCAACAAAAACAATTTTTGCAGCTCTTTCAATGCATGGAAATTTCCTAAATAACTGTGATAGTGCTGACAGTGAAAGTTGCTCCAGTGTGCCTCTGATTAGAGCTAGTTGGACCATGAACAAAACACAGAGTGAAAACTTAGAACTGATTGTGTATATGAAGATTCAATCATTTATCACAAACCATATTTATTTTGTTGCTCTATTAATGTTAACTGTATAGTACAAAACAAAGTTATAACTGACAAATCAAACTGTTCCAGTGTGCAAACCATTGAACTGACGAGTCACAACTTGGGGTACAATATGAGAATAACGAAAGGATGAACCATGCCCAATATCAAAGAAATTCGATAAAAAATAATTTCAGATCTTTCAGTATAATGTGATTCTGATGCCAGTTCTTAAGTGACTTAATAGAAGATGTTGCTGCATGCTTCTGCTTTTAAGTACTTCACCTAAGAAGAAGCCAAAGAGTGAGTATAGAGAATATATTGTGTATGTAAAATTTCAAACAAATAGCACAAATTGTGTTTGATTTGTAGCTCTACTTCCATCCATCTCTATAATGAAAAACAAATTGAAACCTAAAAATTCAAACTGTTCCTGTGTGCAAACCCTTGAACTTAAGAGTCTCAAAACTGAGGTACAAATTTGGATTAGTAGACATGTGAAAACTAGCATGTATCAAAGTCATCCAATGGAAAAAAAATATTTCAGCTATAACAGTAAATGGGCATTGTCCTGTGAGCTTCTAATGTGAATAAGAAAAAAACTGCTTCTGTGTGCTTTTGCTTAGAACTACATAAACCAAGAAAAAATCCACAGAGTTAGCAATGAGAACTGATTGTATGATGCAATTTTCAAGCATTTAGCACAATAAATGTTTGATTGAGTTCCATTTTAGTTTAACTGATTAGAGCAAATCAAATTCAAACCTAAAAATTCAAACTGTTCCTCTCTGCAAATGTTTGAGTTTAGGAAAACAAAATTTGAAGAACAAAGTTTTTTTAGTGAAAGGATGAATACAGCTTAGTTTCAACAAAAAGCAATAAAATAATTGAAGCTTCTCTTCCAGTACTTGGAAATTTTTTTGCTAGCTGCTAACATGCTGGTAGACAAAGTAGCTCATGCATGCCTCTGCTTAGATATACTTTCAGCAGAAACAAACCACAGAGTAAAATTTTAAACATATTGTGTGTGTGGAAATTCAAGGATCTAGAAAAACCCATGTTTGATTTGCAGCTCTCTCTCCCTCCATCTTTATAGTGGAAAACAATGTGAAATCTGAAAATTTAAACTGTTCCTGTGAGAGAACCATTGAACCAAGGAGTACCAAACTTAGTGTAACAATTGGGTTTAGTGAAATGCTGAATGCAGCCATGTATCAAAAAATCCAATGGAAAAATTGTGGCAGCTCTTTCAGTACATTGAGATTCTCCTGGTAGCTCCTAAAGCAAGTAAGTAAAAGCTGTTCCTGCAGGCTTCTGCTTAGAGTTACGTTGACCTAAAAAAAAAAAAAAACACAGAATGAACACTGAGAAGAGACAGTGTGTGTGAAATTTTCAGCATCCACACAAAACGTGTTTGATTTATACCTGTATTTTTATCCATTCCTATAGTGCCAAACAATGTGAAACCTGAAAATTCAAATTGTTTCCTTGTAGAAACTCTAAACATTGTAGTCCCAAACATTGGTCCAAAGTGGATTTTGTGAAATGGTTAACCCTTTTGAATCTCAAGAAATCCAATTAAAAAATTTTTGCAATTTTTTCATTACATTGGGATTCTCATGCTTGCTCTTAATAAGAGTTAGTAAAAGCTGTTTTTGCGTGCTTCTTCATAGAAGTACTTCAAACAGGAAGAATCCACAGAGTGAGCACTGAGAACTGATTGTGTATGTCAAGTTTCAAGCAAGAAGCCAAGACTGTGTTTGATTCGCAAATGTATTTCAACCACATTTTTAGTGCAAAATGAATTCAAACCTAAAATTCAAACTCTTCCTGTCTGCAAACCCTATAATCTAGGAAAACAAAACTTGGAGAACAAAGTGTGCTTAGTGAAAGAATGAATCCTGCTGAGTATCAAATAAATCCAATGAACAAAATTTTGCAGCTTTTTTTGTCTGTGCAACATTCCTTGCTAGCTTCAAAAGGGCTTAAAAATAAAACAATTCCAGCTTGCCTCTTCTTAGAGCTACTGTGACCAAGAACAAAACAACAGAGTGATCTTTAACAACTGATTGGATGTGTGAAATTTCAAGCATCTAGCACAAACCATATTTGATTGGTATCTCTATTTCCATCCATCTCGATAGTGCAGAGCAAAGTAAAACCTGAAATTTCATACATTTACTGTGTTCAAAACATTGAACCTAGGAATCCCAAACTTAAGGTACAAAGTGAGTTTAGTCAAAGTGTACCCTGCTGAGTATCAATAAAATCTTATTAAAATTTTTGCTGCTTTTTCATTAGATTAGGATTCTCCTGCTAGCTCCTAATGCAAGTTAGTAAAATGTGTTCATGTGTGCTTCTTCTTAGAAGTACTTCAATAAGGAACAAACCACAGAGTGAGCACTGAGAACTTATTGAGTATGTCTCATTAGAAGCAGGTAGTACAAACTGTCTTTGGCTTGCAGGTCTATTTTTATTCACCTGGAGAATGCAAAATGAAGTAAATCTTGAAATTTCAATGTTTTCCTCTCTGAAAACCCTTGAACCAAGGAGAACCAAATTTGGAGAACAAAATGTGGATAGTGAAAGGGCTTATCCTGCCAAGAACCATAGAATTCCAACCAAAAAAAAATTGTAGCTCTTTCATTCCCTGGAAATTTCCCTATTTGCTGTGAAAATGCTGGCAGTGACAATTGCTCCAGTATGCCTCTGCTTAGAGCTACTTTGACTATGAACAAAACACAGAGTTAAAACTTAAAGCTGATTGTGTCTGTGAAGTTTTAAGCATCTATCACAAACCGTATTTGATTTGTTGCTCTATTTTCATTCATCTGAATAGTATAAAACAGTTAAAACTGAAAATTCAAACTTTTTAGTGTGCAACCCATTGAACCTAGGAGGCACAACTTGGGGTACAATTTGTCAATAGGGAAAGTGTGAACTATGCCTAGTATAAAAAAAAATCCAATAAAAAAAAGAGGTTTAGCTTTTCAGTACAATGTGTTTCTGATGCCAGCTCCTAAGTAAGTTACTGGAAGATGCTCCTGCTTGCTTCTGCTTTGAAATACTTCACCCAAAAATAAACCACAGAGTGAGCACTGAGAACTTACTGTGTATGTCAAGATTCAAACAGCTATCACAAAGCATGATTGATTTGTAGCTCAACTTACATCCATCTCTATAAATCAAAACAAAATGAAATATGAAAAATCAAACTGTTCCTGTGTGCAAACATTGGAACGTAGGAGTCTCAAAATTTAGGTACAAATTTGGTTTAGTCAATGTGTGAAAGATATCATGTATCAAAGTCATCCAATAAAAATACTGTTTCAGTTTTATCATTAAATTGGCATTGTCCGGTGAGCTTCTAATGTGAGTTAGAAAAAAATTCTTCTGTGTTCTTTTGCTTAGAACCACTTCAAGCAAGAAAAAAAACAACAACCCAGAAATACCAATGAGAACTTATTGTCTATTGCAAGATTCAAGCAGGGAGCACAAATCATATTTGTTTGAGGTCCATTATAATCCACCTGAATAGGGCAAAATTAATTCAAACCTAAAAATTCAAACTGATCCTCTATGCAAATATTTGAGTTTAGGAAAACAAAACTTTAAAAAAAGTTTGTTTAATGAAAAAATGAATACTGCTGAGTATCAAAAAATGCAATAAAAAATTGGTGCTGCTCTTTCATTTCGTGGAATGTTTCCTGCAATCCTCAAAAGTTCTGTTAGACAATGTAGCTCTGGCATGCCTCTGCTTAGATATACTTTGAGCAGTAACAAACTACAGAGTAAAACTTTGAAAATAATGTATGTGAGGAGATCAAGAATCTAGCAAATAACCATGTTTGATTTGTAGCTCTCTTTCCATCTATCTTTATAGTGCAAAACAAAGTGAAATCTGAAAATTTAAACTGTTCCTCTGTGTGAACCATTGACACAAGGATTACCAAAATTAGTGAATAAAGTGGGTTTAGTGAAAGGTTGAATGCAGACAAGTATCAAAAAATATCCAATGAAAAAATGTGGCAGCTCTTTCAGTACATTGAGATTTTCCTGCTAGCTCCTAAAGCAAGTAAGTAAAAGCTGTTCCTGCATGTTCTATTTAGAGATACATTGACCTAGAATAAACAACATAGTGAAAACAGAGAATTGATTGTGTGTGTGAAATTTCCTGCATCTAGCACAAACTCTGATTTTTAGCTTTATTTTGATCCATCTCTATAGTGCCAAAAAAAGTGAACCCTGAAAATTCAAATTGTTTTTATGTGAAAACTGTAAATATTAGAGTCCCAATCATGGAGTTCAAAGTCGATTTGGTGAAAGGGTTAATCCTACAGAGTATCAATGATATCCAACGAAAACAATTTTGCAGTCTTTCAGTACATTGAGATTCTCATTCAGGCTATTAATGAGAGTTAGTAAAAGCAGTTTTTGTGTGCTTCTTCTTAGAAGTACTTCAAACAAGAAGAAACCACAGGGTGAATACTGAGAACTGATTGTGTTTGTCATTTCAAGCAAGAAGCCAAGACTGTTTTTGATTTGCAGCTGTATTTTAAACCACCTGTATTGTGCAAAATGAATTCATACCTCAAAATTCAAACTCTTCATGTCTGCAAGCCCTTGAATCCAGGAAAGCAACACTTGGAGAATAAAGTGCGTTTAGTGAAAGAATGAATCCTGCTGAGTATCAAAGAAATCCAATGAACATTTTGCAGCTCTTTCAGTCCATGCAAATTCCCTGCTAGCTACTAAAGGGCTCAGAAAGGAATCATTTCCAGTATGCCTCTTTTTTAGAGATAGTTTACCAGGAACAAGCCACAGAGTGAAATTTTACAACTGATTGTATGTGTGAAGTTTCAAGCATCTAGCTCAAACCATGTTTGATTTGTAGCTCTATTTACGTCCACCTCTATAGTGCAGAGCAAATGAAACCTGAAAAGTCATACATTTCCTGTGTTCAAAACATTGAACCTAGTAATCCCAAAGTTAAGGTACAAAGTGAGTTTAGTGAAAGAGTGAACCCTTATGTGTATCACTAAAATCTGATTAAAAATTGTTGTAGCTCTTTCACTACTTTGAGATTCTCCTGCTAGGTCCTAATGTAAGTTAGAAAAAGCTGTTCGTGCATTCTGCAGCTTAGAAGTACTTCAATCAGGAAAAAATCACAGAGTGAGCACTGAGAATTTATTGTGTATATCTAGGTATAAGCAGGTAGTACAACCTCTGTTTGGTTTGGAACGCTATTTTTATTCACCTGTACAATGCAAAATGAAGTAAATCCTAAAAATTCAAAGTGTTCCTGTCTGAAAACCTTTGAACCTAGGAGAACCAAATTTGGAGAAAAATGTGGTTAGTGAAAGGGCTTATCAAGCCAAGTACAAAAGAAATACAACCAAAAAATGTTTTCAGCTCTTTCAGTCCCCGGATTCCTACTAGCTGTGAAAGTGCTGATAGTGAAAGTTACTCTAGTGTGCCTCTGCTTAGAGCTACTTTGACTATAAAAAAAACACAGAGTGAATACTTAGAACTGATTTTTGTCTGTGAAGTTTCAAGCATCTATCACAAAACCTGTTTGGTTTTTTGCTCTATTTCTGTTCATCTGTATTGTACAAAACAAAGTTAAAACTGAACATTCAAACTGTTACAGTGTGCAAACCATTGAACCTACGAGTCACAACTTGGGGTACAATGTGTAAATCTGGAAAGAGTGAACAGTACTTAGTATCAAAAATTCCAATAAAAAACTTGTTTCAGCCTTTTAGTATATTGTGTTTCTGGTGCCAGCTCCTAAGAGACTTACTAGAAGATGTTCCTGCATGCTTCTGCTTTGAAGTACTTCACTCAAGAAGACACTACAGAGTGAGCACTGAAAACTTCCTGTTTATGTCAAGTTTCAAACAGCTAGGACAAACCATGTTTGATTTGTAGCTCTACATCCCTCCTTCTCAATAATGCAAAACAAATTGAAACATGAAAATTCAAACTGTTCCTTTATGCAAACACTTGATCTTAGGAGTACCAAAATAGGGGTACAAATATCGTTTAGTGAACGTGTGAAATGCAGCATTTATTAATGTAATGCAATGAATAAATTGTTTTGGCTCTATCAGTAAACTGGCATTGTCCTGAAAGCTTCTAATGCAAGATAGAAAAAGCTGCTTCTGTGTGCTTTTGCTTAGAACCACTTCAACCAAGGATAAACCACAGAGTTACAAATGAAAACTGATGTGTATTTCAATTTTCAACCAGGCAGACCAAACCATGTTTGAATTGAGTTCCATTTTCATCCACATGTATAGAGCAAAACAAATTCATATCTGAAAATTCAAACTATTCCTCTCTGCAAATCCTTGAGTTTAGGAAAAAAAAAAAAAAAAAACTTGAAGAACAAAGTTTGTTTAGTGACAGCATGAATCCTGGTGAGTATCAATGAAATGCAATAAAAAATTTTTGCTGCTGTTTTAGTCCATGGAATTTTCCTACTAGCTCCTAAAGTGCTGATACACGAAGTAGCTCCTGCATGCTTCTGCTTAAAACTACTTTGAGCAGGAACAAACCACAGAGTAAAACTAAGAACCTATGGTGTGCATGAAGTTTCAAGAGCCTAGCACAAACTGTGTTTGTTTTGTAGCTCTGTTTTCATCCATCTTTAAGGAGCAAACAAAGTTAAACCTGAAAATACAAACTGTTCATGTGTGTGAACCATTGAACGAAGAAGTACCAAACTTACTGTACACAGTGGATATACTGAAAGGCTGAATGCAGTATCAAAAAAAAAAATCCAATGAAAACTTTGTGGCAGTTCTTTCTGTACTTTGAGATTCTCCTGCTTCTTCCTAAAGAAATTATTAAGTGGTACCTGCATGCTTCTGCTTAGAGCTATTTTGACCTAGAACAAACCACAGAGTGGACACTGAGAAGTAATTGTTTGAAATTTCCAACATCTAGCACAAGCCATGTTTGATATGTAGCTGTATTTCTATCCATCTCCATATGCTGAACAAAGTGAATCCTGAATATTAAAATGGTTCCTATGTGAAAACTCTAAACCTAGGAGTACCAAACACGGGGGTCCAAGTGGATTTAGTGAAAGGGTAAACACTTCTGAATAGAAAGAATTCCAATGAAAAAAATTGTTGCAAATCTTTCAGTACATTGGGATTCTCCTGCTAGATATTAATGAGAGTTATTAAAAACTATTTATGGGTGCTTCTGCTTAGATGTACTTCAAACAGGAACAAACCACAGAGTGAGCACTGAGAACTGATTATGTATTTCAAATTTCAAGCAAGTATCCCAGACTGAGTTTGATTTGAAGCTGTATATTTATTCACCTGTATAGTGTAAAATGAATTCAAACCTGAAAATTCCAACCATTTCTGTCTGCAAACCCTTGAACTTAGGGAAACAACACTTGGAAAACAAATTGTGTTTAGTGAAAGAATTAAGGCTGCTGAGTATCAAAGAAGTCTAATGAACAAAATTTTGCAGCTCCTTCAGTCCATTCAATACTCTCTGCTAGCTGCTAAGGTGCTGAGATATAAAGCATATCCAGCATGCTTATGCTTAAAGCTACTTTGACCAGCAACAAACAACAGAGTGACTATTTGGAACTGATTGTGTGTGTGAAGTTTCAAGCATTGAACAAAATCTATGTTTTATTTGTAGCTCTATTTCCATCCACCTGTATAGTGCAAAGCCATGTGAAACCAAACAATGCACGCATTTCCTGTGTTCAAATCATTGAACCTAGAAATCCCAAACTTAAGGTACAAAGTGAATTTAGTGAAAGGGTGAATTCTGCCATTTATCAATAAAATATAATTTAAAAAAATTTTGCAGCTCTTTCACTATATTTGGATTCTCCTGCTAAATCCTAATGTGAGTTATTAAAAGCTGTTCCCCCATTCTTCTGCTTAGAAGGACTTCCACCAGGAACAAACCAGAGAGTGAGCCCTGAGAATTGATTGTATATGTCAAGATACAAACAGGTAGCACAACCTGTGTTTGCTTTGCAGCTCTATTATTATTCACCTTTACAGTGCAAAATGAAGTAAAACCTGAAAATTTAAAGTTTCCTGTCTGAAAACTCTCAATCCTAGGAGAACCAAGTTCGTAGAACAAAGTTTGCTTGTGAAAGGACTTATCCTGCCAAGTTCCAATAAAATCAAACAAAAATATTTTGCAAATATTTCAGTCCATGGGAATTTTACTACTAGCTGGGAAAGCACTGAAAGTGAAAGCTGTTCCAGCATGCCTCTGCTTAGAGCTACTTTGACCATGAAAAAAAAAAAATAAAAAACAACAGAGTGAACACTTAGAACTGATTGTGTGTGTGAATGTTCAAGCATCTAGCACAAACTGTGTTTGTTTTGTTGATCTATTCTCAACCATCCTTTTAGTACAAAACAAAATGAAACTGAAAATTCAAACTGTTCTAGTGTGCAACCCATTGAACTTAGGAGTCCCAAACATGGGCCAAACATGGGGTAAAATATGAGTATAGGGAAAGGGTGAACCCTGCCTAGTATCAAAGATATCCAATTAAAAAATTGTTTCTGTTTTTTCAGAGTATTGGATTTCTTGTGCCAGCTCCTATGTGACTTATTAGAAGATGTTCCTGGATGATTCTTCTTAGAAGTACTTCACCCAAGAGACACCACAGTGTGAGCACTGAGAATGTACTGTGTATGTCAAGTTTCAAACAGCTAGCATAAACTTTGTTTGATTTGTTGCTCTACTTCCTTCCATCTGTATAATGCAAAACTAAACATAAAAATTATAACTGTTCTTCTGTGTAAACCCTTGAACCTACGAGTCCCAAAATTGGGGTACAAATTTGGTTTAGTGAAAGTGTGAATCCTAGCAAGAATCAAAGTAATTTAATGAAAAAAAAATTTCAGCTCCATCAGTAAATTGGCATTGTCCTGCTAGCAGCAATAACCATGTTTCATTTTATTTCTATTTTAATTAACCTGTATAATGCAAAAGAAATTCAATCTTGAAAGTTCAAACTGTTCCTATTTGCAAATCCTTGAGTTTTGGAAAACAAAACTTGAAGAACAAAGTGTGTTTAGTGAAAGGATAAATCCTGCTGAGTGTCAGTGAAATGCAATGAATACATTGTTGCTGCTCTTCCAGTTTGAGGAAATTTTCCTGCTAGCTCCTAAAATGCTGATAGACAAAGCAGTTCCTTAATGCCTCTGCTTAAAACTACTTTGAGCAGGAAAAACAACAGAGTAAATACTTAGAACAATACCTCGCAAAAATGGTGTGATATTTGTAGCTCACTTTCCATCCACCTCTATAGTGTAAAACAAAGTGAAATCTGAAAATTCAAACTGTTCCTGTGTGCAATCTGTTGAACTGATGAGTACTAAAATTAGTGTACAAAGTGGATATAGTTAAAAGATGAATACAGCCAAGTATCAACATATGTCCAATGCAAAAATTGTGGCAGCAATTTCAATACATTGAGATACCACTGCTATCTCCTAAAACAAGTTAGTAAAAGCTGTCCCTGTATGCTTCTGCTTAGAGATACTTTGATCTAGAACAACAACAACAAAAAAAAAAAAAAAAAAAACAAAAAAAAAAAAACACGGAGTGAACACTGAGAAGTGATTTTTTTCTGTAAAGTTTCCAGCATCTAGTGCAAGCCATATTTGATTTGTAGCTGGAATTTTATCAATCTCTTTAGTGCTAACCAAAGAGAAAGCTGAAAGTTCAAACAGATACTGTGTGCAATCTCTTGAAGCTAGGAATCCCAAATATAGGGACAAAGTGGATTTAGGGAAAGAGTGTGCCCTGTTGAATATGAAAGAAATCCAATGAAAAAAAAAATAGTTGCAAATTATTCAGTACATTGGAATTTTCATGCTAGATCTTAATGAGAGTTAGGTAAAAGCTGTTTTTGTGTGATTCTGCTTTGAATTACTTTAAATAAGAACAAACCACAGAGTGAGCACTGAAAACTAATTTTGTATGTCAAGTTTTAAGCAAGTAGCAAAAACCGTGTTTGATTTGCAGATCTAGTTTTATTCACCTGTATAGTGCTAAAACAATTGACACCTTAAATTTCAAACTGTCTGTGTCTGCAAATCCTTGAATCTAGGAAAACAAAACTTGAGGATCAAAGTGTTTTGAATGGCAGGATCACTCCTGCTGAGCATAAAAGAAATGCAATGAAAAATTTGTAGTTGCTCATTCAGTCCATGAGAATTTTCCTGCTAAAGTGCTGATGTAGAATGCAGTTCCTTCATGGCTATGCTTAGAGCTACTTTGAACAAGAACAAACTGCAGAGTGAACACTTAGGTCTTATTGTGGCACTTGAGTTTCAAGTACCAAGCCCAATTGTGTTTGATTGTAGCTCTCTTTCCATCCATCTCTATAGTGCAAAAAAAAAAAAAAAGTGAAACCTGTAAATACAATCTGCTCCTGTGTGTTAAACGTTGAAACAAGGAGTCCCAATATTTGAATACAAATGGGTATAGTTAAATAATTAACTCTGATGAGTATCCAATGAAAAAAATATTGCAGCTCTTTCAATACATTGGGATTCCCCTGCTACCTCCTAAAGCAAAACAGTAAAATTATTCCTGCATGTTTCTGCTTAGAACTACTTTGACCAGGAAAAACCACAAAGTGAACACTGAGAAATAATTGTGTGTGTGAAGTTTCCAGCATCTAGAAGAAACCGAGTTTTATTTGTAGCTGTGTTTCTATTCATCTCCATAGGGTCAAACAAAGTGAAACATTGAAATTCAAACGTTTCCTGTAGGCAAACTCTTGAACCTCGTAGTCCCAAACTTGGAGTTCAAAGTGGGTTAAGTGAAAAAGTGTACCCTGGTGGGTTTCAAAGAAATTCAAAGAAAAAACTGTTGAAGATTATTCACTATATTGGGATTCTTCTGATAGCTGTTAATGAGAGTTAGTGAAAGCTGCTTTTGCATGTTTCTGCTGAGAAACTGGTATCAAATCACAGAGTGAACTCTGAGAACTGATTGTGTATGTCAAGTTTCAAGCACTTAGCACAAACCATGCTTAATTTGCAGATCTACTTTAATCTACATGTATAGTGAAAAATGAAGTGAAACCTGAAAATTCAAACTATTATTGCCTGCAAATGCTTGAATCTAGGACAAAGCACTTGGAGAACAAAGTGTGTTAAGTTAAATGATGAATCCTTCTGAGTATCAAAAAAATAAAATAAAAAAAAATTGTGGCTCTTTAAATCCATGGGAAATTCCCTGCTAGCTGCTAAAGTGCTGAGAAAGGGAGCATTTCCAGAGTGCCTCTGACTATAGCTTCATTAACCAGGAACAAACCACAGAGTGAAAATTTAGAACTGATTGTGTGTTTGAAGTTTAAAAGCACAAACTGTGTTTTATTTGTAGCTTTATTTTCACCCATCCATATAGTGCAAAACAAAGTGAAACCTGAAAAATTATACATTTCCTTTGTTCAAACCATTGATCCTAGTAATACAAATATTAAAGTACAAAATGAGGTGAGTGAAAGGGTAAACCCTGCAGAGTATCAACCAAATCCAATTAAAAAAAGTTTTGCACCACTTTCAGTATATTGGGATTCTCCTGCTAGCTCCTAATGAGAGATAGTAAAATCTGTTCCTGCGTGCTTCTGCTTAAAAGTACTTCAAACAGGAAAAAAACACAGAGTGAGCACTTAGAACTGATTTTGTATGTCAGGTTACAAGCAGGAAGCTCAAACTGTGTTTGGTATGCAGCTCTATTTTCATCCACCTGTTCATTGAACAATGATGTGAAAACTTAAAATTCAAAGTGTTCCTGTCTGAAAAACCTTTAACCTAGGAGAACCCAATTTGAGAACAAAGTGTGTTATTGAAGGATTTATCCTGCCAAGTACCAAAGAAATTCAACAACAACAAAAAAATTGCACAACTTTCAGTCCTCAGGAATTTTCCTACTAGTTGGGCAAGTGCTGATAGTGAAAGTTGTTCCATCGTGCCTCTGCTTAGAGCTAATTTGACTGTGAAAAAAACACAGAATGAACACTTAGAACTGATTGTGCTTGTGAAGTTTCAAGCATCTGACACAAACCATGTTTGACATGTTGCTCTATTTACGTCCATGTTTAGAGCACAAAAACAAGTGAAAATTGAAAATTTAAACTGTTCCTGTGTAAACAATTGAACCTAGGAGTCTGAAAGATGGGGTACAATGTGGGTATAGATAAAGGGTGAACCCTGACTAATATAAAAGAAATCCCACTAAAAATTTGTTTCAGCTCTTTCAGTATATTGGGTGTGTGGTGCCAGGTTTAAGTAAATAAATAGAAGATGTTCCTGCTCTTTTGCTTAGAAGTACCTCACAAAAGAATATACCACAGATAGAGCACTGTGACTTACTGTATATCACGTTTCAAACAGCTAGCACAAACCATGAGGTATTTGTAGCTCTACTTCCACCCATCTCTATAATGCAAAAAAATAAATAAATAAATAAATAAATTGAAACAAAAAAATTCAAACTGTTCCTGTGTGCAAACCCTTGAACCAGGAAATTCCAAAATAGGTGTACAAATTTGGTTTAGTGAAAGTGTGAAAACTAGCAAGAATCAAAGTAATCTAATAAAAAATTTTTCAGCACCATAAGTAAATTGGCATTGTCCTGCTAGCATCTAATGTGAGAAATGAAAAGTTGTTTCTATGTAATTTTCCTTATTACCACTTTAAACAAGAACAAACCACATAGTTAGCAATGAGAACTGATTGTATATGTCATGTTTCAAGTGGGTAGAACAAATCAAGTTTTATTTGAATTACATTTTAATCTACCTGTATAGTGCAAAACAAATTCAACCTGAAAATTTAAACTGTCCTTGTCTGCAAATCCTTGAGTTTAGAAAAACAAAACTTGAAGAACAAAGTGTTTTGAGTGAAAAGATGAATCCTGCTGAGTATCAATGAAAAGCAATGAACAAATTGTTGCTGCACTTCTGTCTGTGGAAATTTTCCTTCCTATTCCTAAAGTGTTGATAGACAAAGCAGCTCCTACATGCCTCTGTTTAGAACTACTTTGCACAGGAACAAACCACAGAGTAAATATTTAGAACATATTGAGTGTGTGAAGATTCAAGACCCTAGCACAACTGTGTTTGATTTGTGGCTCTTTTTTATCCAACTCTATAGTTAAAAATGAGGTTGAACCTTAAAATTAAAACTGTTCCTGTGTGCAAACCATTGAACCAAGAAGTACAATACTTGGTGGTCAAAGTGGGTATAAAGAAAGGCAGACTGCAGCCACGTTTCAAAAAAAAAATCTAATAAAAAAATTGTGGCAGCTATTTCAGTACACTGGGATTCCCCTTCTAGCTCCTAGAGCAAGTTAGTAATAGCTGTTCCTGCATGCTTCTGCTTAGAGTTACTTGACCTACAACAAACCATAGAGTGAACACTGAGAAGTGTGGCAAAATTTCCAGCATCTATTGCAAGCCGTGTTTGATTTATACCTGTATTTTTATCCATCTCTATAGCCCCATAAAAAGTGAAACCTGAAAATTCAAATGGTTCTTGTCTGCAAACTCTAAAACTAAGAGTCCTAAACATGGGGTACAAAGTGTATTTAGGGAAATGTGAACCCTGCTGCTTATCAAAGAAATCCAGCAAATAAATTGTTGCATAACTTTCAGTACATTGGGATTCTCCTGCTAGCTTTTAATGAGAGTTAGTGAACACTGTTTTTGCGTGCTTCTGCATAGAAGTACTTCAAACAGAAACAAACCACACAGTGAGCACTGAGAACAGATTGTGTATGTCAAGTTTCAAACAAGTAGCCCAAACCATGTTTGATTTTCAGCTCTATTTTTATCCACCTGTTTATTGTAAAATGAATTAAAACCTGAAAATTCAAACTATTCTTATGCAAACACTTGAATATAGGGAAACAACACTTGGAAATAAAGTGTGTTTAGTGAAAGAATGAATGCTGCTGAATATCAAAAAAATCCATGAACAATATTTTGCAGCTCTTTCACTCCATGTGAGTTTCCCTGCTAGCTTCTAAAGCACTGAGAGAGGAAGCATTTCCAGCATGCCTCTGCTTAGATCTAATTTGACCAGAACAAACCACAAAGTGAACATTTAGAACTGATTGTGTGTGTGAAGTTTCAAGCATCTAACATAACCTTGTTTTATTTGTAGCTCTATTGCTATCCATCTCTATAGTGCAAAACAAAGTGCAACCTGAAATTTTATACATTACTTGTGTTCAAATTGTTGAACCTGGGAATCCCAAACTTAAGGTACAACGTGAGTTTAGAGAAAGGGTGAGCACTGCTGAATACCAATAAAATCCAATTTAAAATCTTTTGTAGCTATTTCAGTGTTTGGGATTCTCATTGTAGCTCCTAATGCGAGTAAGTAAAAGCTGTTCCTGTGTGCTTCTATATAGAAGTCCTTCAACAAGGAACAATCCACAAGGTGAGCACTGATAACTGATTGTGTATGTCAAGTTATAAGCAGGTCACACAAACTGTGCTTGGTTTGCAGCTCTATTTTAATTCACCTGATAAGTGCAAAATGAAGTAAAACCTGAAAATTCAAAGGATTCCTCTCAGAAAAACCCTTGAAACTAGGATAACCAAATTGGGAGAACAAAGTGTGGTTAGTGAAATTTTCGTGAATTACCAAAGAAATACAGCAACAAAAAATATTGCAGCTATTTCAATCCATGGAAATTACCCAACAAGCTGTGAAAGTACTGATAGTGAAAGGTGTTCTAGCATGCCTCTGCTTAAAGCTAATTTGACCATGAAAAAAATAACACAGAGTGAACATTTAAAACTGATTGTGACTGTGAAGTTTCAAGCATCTAGCACAAACCATGATTGATTTGTTGATCTATTTAAGTCCATCTTTATAATACAAAAAAAAGTGAAATCTGAAAATTAAAACTCTTCCTGTGGGCCAACCGTTCAAACTAGGACTCCCAAACATGAGGCACAACGTGGGTGTAGGTAAAGTGTGAGCCATGTATAGTATAAAAGAAATCCAACGAAAAAAAAATTGTTTCACATTTTTAGTACATTTGGTTTCTGGTGCCAGCTCCTAAGTGATTTAATATAACATGTTTCTGCATGCTTCTGCATAGAAGTACTACTAGCTTTGAAAGCAATCATAGTGAAAGGTGTTCCAGCATGCCTCTGATTAGACCTACATGGACTATGAAAAAACAACACAGAGTAAACACTTAAAACTGATTGTTTCTGTGAAGATTAAAGCATCTTACACAAATGTATTTGATTTGTTGCTCTATTTCTGTCCATCGTTATACTACAAAAAAAAGTGAACACTGAAAATTTAATGTATTCCAGTGGGCAAACCATTCAACCTAGGAGTTCCAATCATGGGGTACAATGTTGGTATAGGGAAAGGGTTAACCCTGCCTAGTATCAAAGAAATCAAACAAAAAATTGTTTCAGTTATTTCAGTATATTGTTTTTCTGGTGCCAGCACCTAAGTGACTTATTATAAGATGTTCCTATGTGCTGCTGCTTAGAAATACTACAGCCAAGAAAAAAAAAAAAAAAAACTCAGAGTGAGCACTGAAACTTACTGTGTTTGTCAAGTTTCATACAGCTAGCACAAACCATGATTAATTTGTAGCTCTACATCCATCCATCTGAAAAATGCAAAACAAATTGAAACATGAAAATTCAAACTCTTCTTGTTTGCAATACCTTGAACCTAGGAGTCCCAAAATTGGTGTATAAACTTGGTTTAATGAATGTGTGAACCCTAGCAAATATCAGACAAATACAATGAAAAAAGAATTTTGGCACCATCATTAAATTGGCATTGTTGTGCTAGCATCTAATGTGAGTAAGGAAAAAAGGAAAAGCTGTTTATAAGGTTTTTTTTTTGTTGTTTTTTTTTCTTTTTGTTTTTTTTTTTTGTTTGTTTTTTTTTTGCTTTGAACCACTTCAAAGAACAACAAACCACAGAGTTAGCAATGACCACTGATTGTGTATGTCATGTTTTAAGCAGGTAGAACAAACCATGTTTGATTTAAATTCCACTTTAATCCACGTGTATTGTGCAAAACGAATTCAACCTGAAAATTTAAACTGTTCTTGTGTGCAAATCCTTGAGTTTAGAAAAAACAAAACTTGAAGAACAAAATTTGTTTAGTGAAAGGATGAATCCAGATGAGCATCAATGAAAAGCGATGAAAAAAATTGTTGCTACACTTCTGCCTGTGGAAATTTTCCTGCCTATTCCTAAAGTGCTGATAGACAAAGCAGCTCCTACATGACTCTGTTTAAAACTACTTTATGCAGGAACAATCCACAGATTAAATATTTACAACATATTGTCTGCATGAAGATTCAAGAACCAAGCACAACCGTGTTTGATTTGTAGATCTCTTTCAATCCAACTCTATAGTTCAAAATGAAGTGAAACCTGAAAATGCAAACTGTTTATTTGTGCAAACCATTGAACCATGGAGGACAATACTTGGTGGACAAAGTGGGTATACAGAAAGGTAGACCACAGCCAAGTATCCAAAAAATCCAAAGAAAAAATTCTGCCAGCTCTTTAAGTAAATTGAGATTCTTCTTCTATCTCCTAAAGCAAGTCAGTAATAGCTCTTCCTGCATGCTTCTGCTTAGAGTTACTTGATATACAACAAACCACAGAGTTAACACTGAGATGTAATTGTGTTTGTGAAATTTCCAGCATCTAGCGCAAGCCATGTTTGATTTGTATCTGTATTTTTATCCATCTCTATAGTGCCATACAAAGTGAAACCTGAAAATTCAAATGGGTCCTGTTTGCAAACTCTAAACCTAGGAGTCCCAAACATGTATTTTGGTAAAGGGTAAACCCTGCCACTTATCAAAGATCCAACAAAAAAATGTAGCATAACTTTCAATACATTGAAATTCTCCTGCTCATTCTTAATGAGAAATTAGTAAAAGCCGTTTTTGCATGCTTCTGCTTAGAAGTACTTCAAACAGGAACAAACCACAGAGTGAGCACTGAGAATGGATTGTGTATGTCAAGTTTCAACAAGTAGCCAAGACCGTATTTGAATTGCAGCTGTATTTTTATCCACCTGTTCAGTGTAAAATGAATTCAAACCTGAAAATTCAAACTATTCATGTCTGAAAACCCTGAATCTAGGGAAACATCTCTTCAAGAAAAAAAGTGTGTTTAGTGAAAGAATGAATGCTGCTCAGTATCAAAGAAATTCAATGAACAAAATTTTGCAGCTCTTTCAATCCATGCATATTTCCCTGCTAGTTTCTAAACACTGAGAAAGGAAGAATTACCAGCATGCCTCTGCTTAGAGCTATTGTGACTGGGAACAAACCACAGAGAAAAAATTTAGAACAGATTGTGTGTGTGTGTAATTTCAAGCATCTAGCACAACCGTGTTTGATTCGTAGCTCTATTGCCATCCATCTGTATACTGCAAAAAAAAGTGAAATATGAAAATTCATACATTTCTTGTGTTCAAACTGTGGAACCTAGGAACCCCAAACATAAGGTACAAAGTGAATTTAGAGAAATGTTGAACCCTGCCAAGTATCAATGAAATCCAATTTAAAAAATTTTGCAGCCCTTCAATACATTGGGATTCTCATGCTGTCTCCTAATGCGAGTAAGTAAAAGCTGTTCTGTGTGCTTCTACTTAGAAGTACTTTAGACAGGAACAATCCACAGAATGAGCACTAATAACTGATTGCTCAGGTCAAGTTACAAGCAGGTAGCACAAACTCTGTTTTGTTTTCAGCTCTACTTTCATCCATAAGTTCAGTGCAAAATAAAGTAAAACCTGAAAATTGAAAGGGTTCCTTTCTGAAAACCCTTGAACCTAAAAGATCCAAATTTGGAGAATAAACAGTGGTTAGTGAAAACATTTATCCTGCCAAGTGCCGCAGTCCAGCTGCAGCAAAATATTCCCGTACAGGCCACCAAATGCCGCAGTCTGGCTGGGCACAAAATAACCGAGCCACCACAAAGCCTTGTAGATTCCAACAGCAACTTTTTATTTCCGAACTCTCACTAACACCCTACCCACACTTCCTGTGAACACACTGCCTCTACATGGCTCTGTGCACCAATTCTCTTAGAACCCCCCCCCACCAGAACTCCTCAGAACTCCAAAGTGCAGGCGCCTGAGGCAGCAGGATATGCCCTAATCCTGGAGCCACCCTATTCCCAGCAGGATCCACCCTAAACCCTGAGCCACCCTAATCCCTGAGCAGGGTCAACTTTCAACCCCAAAATGCCATGCATCATTCCTACTTGGCTATGGCTCTCAGCAGCCAAGTACCAATGAAAGCCAACAAAAAATATTTGCAACTCTTTCAGTCCACAGGAATTTCCCTAATAGCTTTGAAAACACTGATAGTGAAAGGTGTTCAAGCGTGTTTCTGGTAAGAGCTATTGGACCATAAAAAAATAACACTTTTAAGAGTAAACACTTAAAACTGATTTTGTCTGTGAAGTTTCAAGCAATTAACACAAACCGTGCTTGATTTGTTGCCCTATTTCTGTCCATCTTTATACTACAAAACAAAGTGAAAACTAAAAATTCAAACTTTTCCTTTGGGCAAACCGTTCAACCTAGGAATCCCAACCATGGGGTACAACAAGTATTTAGGGAAAGTCTGAACCCTGTCATATATCAAAAAAATTGAATGAAAAAAAAATTGTTGGAGATATTTCGGTATATTGGCATTCTCCCACTAGCTCTTAATGAGAGTTAGTAAAAGCTGTTTTTGCATTCTTCTGCTTAGGAGTACTTCAAAAAGGAACAATAACACAGAGTGAGCACTGAGAACTAATTGTGTATGTCAATTTTCAAGCAGTTAACCTAACGGTGTTTGACTTGCAGTTCTATTTTCATCCATATGTATAGTGCAAAATGAAGTGAAACCTGAAAATTCATACTATTCCTGTTTGCAAACACTTGAATCTAGGAAAACAACACTTGGAGAACAACATGTGTTTAGTGAAATAATGAATCCTGGAGAGTATTAAAAAATCCAGTGAACAAAAGTTTGCAGCTTTTTCAGTCCATGTGAAATTCTCTGCTAGTGGCTAAAACACTGAGAGAGGAAGCATTTCCAGTATATCTCTGCTTAGAGCTACGTTGACCATGAACAAACCACAGAGTCAACATATAGAAGTGATTCTGTGTGTGAAGTTTCAAGCATCTAGCACAACCTTTTTTGATTTGTAGCTCTATTGCTAAAAATTACAGTAAAACCTGAAAATTCATACATTTCTCGTGTTCAAACCATTTAAACTAAGAATGCAAATCTTAAGGTACAATGTGAGTTTAGTGAAAATGTGAACCCCGCTGAGGATCAATAAAATCCAATTAAAAAATTGTTGCTGCTCTTTCAGTACATTGGGATTCTTATTCTAGTTCATATATCAAGTTAGTGAAACCTGTTCCTGCTTGCTTCTGCCTAGAAATACTTCCTCCAGAAACAATCCACAGAGTGAGCACTGAAAACTGAATGTTAATGTCAAGTTACAAGCAGGTAGCACAAACTGCATTTAGTATTCAGCTCTATATTTATCCACCTACTCAGTGGAAAATGAAGTAAAAGCTGAAAATTCAAAGGGTTCCAGTCTGAAAACCTTTGAACCTAAAAGAACCAAATTTGGAGGACAAAGTGTGGTTAATGAAAAAACTTATCCTGCCAAGTACCAAAGAAATCCACAAAAAATTTTGCAGCTCTTTCACTCAATGGAAATTTCCCTATTAGCTTTGAAAGCACCGATAGTAAAAGGTGTTCCAGCGTGCCTCTGCTTAGAGATACCTATACCATAAAAACCCCAAGTGAACACTCAAAACTTATTTTGTCTGTGAAGTTTCAAGCATCTAGCAAAAACCATGTTTGGTTTTTTTGCCCTATTTCTGTCTATCTTTATACTACAAAACAAATTGAAAACTGAAAATTCAAACTCTTTCTGTGGGCAAACCATTCAAACTAGGAGTCCCAAACATGGGGTACTATATGGGTATATGTAAAGGGTTAACCCTGCCTAGTATCAAAGAAATTTAATGAAAAATGTTTTCACCTATTTCAGTATATTGTGTTTCTGGTTCAAGCTCCTAAGTGACTTACTAGAGATGTTCCTGTGTGCTGCACCTTAGAAACATTTCACCCAAAAAGAAAGCACAGAGTGAGGACTGAGAACTTACTGTATGCCACATTTCAAACAGCTAGCACAAACTCTATTTGATTTGTAGCTTTACTTCCATCCATCTCTATAATGCAAAGCAACTTGAAATATAAAAATTCAAACTGTTTCTGTGTGCAAACCCTTGAACCTATGAATGCAAAAATTGGGGTACAAATTTGGTTTGGTGAAAGTGGGAAGCCTAGTAAGAATCAAAGTAATTCAATAAAAAAATTTCAGCTCCATCAGTAAATTGGCATTGTTCTCCTAGCATCTAAAGCTTGTTAAAAAATTGTTTCTGGGTGCTTTTGCTTAGAATCACTGCAATCAAAAACAAACCACAGAATTAGCAATGAGAACTGAATGTATATGTCAAGTTTCAAGCAGGTAGCAGAAACCATGTTGGATTTGAGTTCCATTTTAATCCACCTGTTTAGTGCAAAACAAATTCAAACCTGAAAATTCAAACTGTTCCTGTCTGCAAATTCTTGAGTTTAGAAAAACAAAATTTGAACAACAAAGTGTGTGTAGTGAAAGCATAAATCCTGCTGAGTTTCAATGAAATGTGATGAATACATTGTTACTGCTCTTTCAGTTCATGGAAAATTTCCTGCTAGCTCCTAAAGTGCTGATAGACAAAGCAGCTCCTGAATGCCTCTGCTTTGAACTACTTTGAGCAAAAAGAACACACTGTTTGCATGAAGATTCAAGAACCTTGCACAAATGGTGTTTGACTTTTAGCTCTTTTTCCATCCACTTCTATGGTGCAAAACAAAGTGAAACCTGAGAATTCAAACTTTTCCAGTGTGAAAACAATTTAATCAAGGAGTACAAAACCTGGTGTACGAAGTGTGTATAGTGAAAGACTGATTGCATCCAAGTATCAAAATAAATCTAATAAAAAAATTGTGGCAGCTTTTTCAGTTCATAGGGATTCTCTCTCTAGTTTCTAAAGCAAGTTACTAAAAGCTGTTCTTGTATGCTTCTGCTTAGAGCTGCTTGACCTAGAAGAAATCACAGAGTGAACACTGAGAAGTGATTGTTTGTGTGAAATTTCCAGCATTTAGTGCAAGCCGTGTTTGATTTATAGGTGGATTTTAATCCATCTCTATACTGCCAAACAAAGTGAAACCTGATAATTCAAATGGTTCCTGTTTGCAAACTCTAAATATAGGTGTCCTAAACATAGGGTAAAAAAATTATTTAGGGAAAGGGTGAACCCTGCCTTGTATCAAAGAAATCCAATGGAAAAATTGTTACAGATCTTTCAGTACTTTGGGATTCTCATGCTAGATTTTAATGTGTGTTATTAAAAGACAGTTTTGTGGACTTCTGCTTAAAAGTACTTCAAACAGGAACAAAGCAGAAAGAGTGCACTAACAACCGATTGTATATGTCAATTTTCAAGCAAGTAGCCCAACCATGTTTGATTCGCAGTTCTATTTTCATCCACATGTATAGTGCAAAATAAAGTGAAACCTGAAAATTCATACTATTGCTGTCTGCAAACACTTGAAACTAGGAAAACAACACTTGAAGAACAAAGTGTATTTAGTGAAAGAATGAATCTGGCAGAGTGTCAAAGAAATACAATAAACAAATTTTTGCAGCTCTTTCAGTCCGTGTGAAATTTCCTACTCACTGCTAAAGCACTGAGAGAAAAAGCATTTCCAGAATGACTCTGCTTATAGATACTTTGATCAGGAACAAAAAACATAGTGAATATTTAAAACTGATAGTGTGTGTGAAGTTTCAAGAATCTAGCACAACCTTGTTCGAATTTTTGCTCTATTAGTATTCATCCATATATTGCAAAACAAAGTGAAACCTGAAATTTCATACATTTGGTGTATTCAAACAATTGAACTTAGAAATTCCAAAATAAGGTACAAAGTGATTTGAGTGAAAGTGTGAACCCTGCCGAGTATCAATAAAATCCAATTAAAAAATTGTTGCAGCTCTTTCAGTATATTGGGATTCTCTTGCTAGCTCCTAATTCAATTAGTATAAGCTGTTTCTGTTTGATTTTTTAAAAATATTTCAACCAGGAACTATCCACAGAGTAAGCACTAGGAATTGATTGTGTATGTCAAGTTACAAGAAGGTAGCACAAACTGTTTTTGGATTGCAGCTCTTTTTTCTCCACATGTTCAGTGCAAAAAGTAAAACCTGAAAATTAAAAGAGTTCTTGAAAACCCTTGAACCTAAGAGAACAAAATATGTAGAACAAAATGTGATTAGTGAAAGTTGTTATTTTGTGAATTACCAAAGAATTCCAGCAACAAACAAATATTGCAGCTCTTTTATTCCATGGGAATTTCCTTACTAGCTGTGAAAGAACTGATAGTGAAAGGTGTTCCAGCATGCCTTTGCTTAAAGCTACTTTGACCATGAAAAAAATACAGAGTGAACATTTAAAACTGATTGTGTCTGTGAAGTTTCATGTGTCTAGCAAAAACCATGATTGTTTTGTTTCTCTATTCGGTCCATCTTTATAGTGCAAAACAAAATGATAACTGAAAATTCAAACCCTTCCTGTGGGTAAACCATTCAATCTAAGAGTCCCAAACATGAGGCCCAATGTGGGTGTAGGTAAATTGTTAACCCTGCCTTGTATCAAAGAAATACAATTTAAAAAATATTTTTTAGCTCTTTTAATATATTTGGTTTCCCATGCAGGCTCCTAAGTGACTTAATAAAAGGTTTTCCTGTGTGCTTCTGCTTAGAAGTACTTCACACAAAAAGAAAGCACTGAGTGGGCACTGAGAACTTACTCTGTATGTCAAGTTTCAAATAGCTAGCACAAACCATCTTTGATTTGTAACTCTACTTTCATCCATCTCTATGACGCAAAACAAATTGAAACAGGAAAATTCAAACTTAAAACTATGAGTCCCCAAATTGGGGTACAAATTTGGATTAGTGAATTTGTGAACCCTAGCAAGTATCAAAGAATTACAATGAATTTTTTTTCTCCACCATCAGTAAATTGGCATTGTCCTGCTAGCATCTAATTTGAGTAAGAAAAAGCTGTTTCTGTGTGCTTTGGCTTAGATCCAGTTAAAAAATAAAATAACCAAAGAGTTAAGAATGAGAACTGATTGTGTATGTAATTTTTGCAGCAGGTATAACAAACCATGTTTGATTTAAGTTCCATTATAATCCACCAGTATAGTGAAAAATGAATTCAACCTGAAAATTCAAACTGTTCTTGTATGCAAATACTTGAGTTTAGCAAAACAAAACTTGAAGAACAAATTTTGTTTAGTGAAAGGATGAATCCTTCTGAGTGTCAATGAAAAGCAATGAAAAATTGTTGCTGCACTTTCTGTGGAAATAATCTTGCCTATTCCTAAAATTCTGATAGACAAAGCAGCTCCTGAATGCCTCTGTTTACAACTACTTTGTGCAGGAACAATCCACAAAGTAAATATTTAGAACATATTGTGTGCATGAAGAATCAAGAACCAAACACAGCAGTGTTTGATTTGTAGCTCTCTTTCAACCCAACTCTATAGTTCAAAATGGAGTGAAACCTGAAAATTCAAACTGTTTCTGTGTGCAAACCATTGAACTAAGGAATGCAATACTTGGTGGATACAGTGGGTATAGAGAAAGGCAGACCACAGCCAAGTATCAAAAATAATCCAAGGAAAAAATTGTGGCAGCACTTCCAGTATATTAGAATTCATTTTCTAGCTCCTACAGCAAGTTAGTAATAACTGTTCCTGCATGCTTCTGCTTAGAGTTACTTGACTTACAACAAACCACAGAGTGAACACTGAGAAGTGATTGTGTGTTTGGAATTTCAGGCATCTAGTGCAAGCCATGCTTGATTTGTAGCTGTATGTTTATCCATCTCTATAAGGCCATAAAAACTGAAACATTAAAATTCAAATGGTTCCTGTTTGCAAACTCAAAGCATAGGAGTCCCAAACATTGGGTTCAAAGGGTATTTAGGGAAAGGATGAACAGGCCCCTTATCAATGAAATCCACCATAATATTGTTGCAATTCTTTCAGTACATTTGGATTCTCCTGCTAGCACTTAATGAGAGCTAGTAAAAGCGGTTTTTGCCTCCTTCTGCTTGAAAGTACTTTCAACAGGAGCAAACCACAGAATGATCACTGAGTACTGATGGTGGTGTCAAATTTCAAGCAAGTGGCCCAGACTATTTCTGATTTACAGCTGTTTTTTTCCCAACTATATAGTGTAAAATGAATTCAAACCTGGAAAATCAAACTATTCCTGTCTACAAACCCTAATATCTAGGGAAAGAACACTTAAAAAACAAAGTGTGTTTAGTGAAGGAATGAATGCTGCTGAGTATCAAAGATATTCAATGAACAACATTTTGCAATTATTTCAGTCATTGTGAAATTTCCTGCTAACTGGTAAAGCACTGTGAGAGCATATCCAGCATGCCTCTACGTAGAGCTACATTGACCAGGAACAAACCACAGAGGGAAAATTTAGAACTGATTGTTTGTGTGAAGATTAAAATATCTAGCACAACATTGTTTGAGTTGTAGCTCTGTTTTCATCCATTCATGTAGTGCAAAACAAAGTGAAACCTGAAAGTTCATACATTTCTTGTTTTCAAACTGTGGAACCAAGGAATCCCAAAATTAAGGTTCAAAGTGAGTTAAGAGAAAGGGTGAACCCTGCTGAATATCAATAAAATCCAATTTAAAAATTTTCTGTAGCAATTTCTGTACTTTGGGATTCTCATGCTAGCTCCTAAGACGAGTTAGTAAAAGCTGTCTCTGTGTGCTTCTGTAACGAAATACTTAAACCAGGAAAAATCCACAGAGTGAGCACTGAGAACTGATTGTTTATGTCAAGTTACAAGCAGGTATCAAAAACTGTGTTTGGATTTTCAGCTCTAATTTCATCCACATGTTCAGTGCAAAATGAAGTAAAACATGAAAATTGAAAGTGTTCCTGTATCAAAACCCTCGAACCAAATTTGAAGAACAAATTGTGGTTAGTGAAATTACTTATCCTGACAAGTACCAATAAAATCCAACAAAAAATTTTTGCAGCTCTTTCAGTTCATTGGAATCTCCCTACTAGCTGTGAAAGCACTGATATGAAAGGTGGTCAAACATGCATCTGATTAGAGCTACTTTGTCCATGAAGAAAAAAACAGAGTAAACACTTAAAAATGATATGTCTGTGAAGTTTCAAGCATCTAACCCAAGCCACGTTTGATTTGTTGCTCTATTTCCATCCATCTTTATACTAGAAAACACAGTGAAAACTGAAATTCAAACTCTTACTGTGGGAAAACCATTCAACCTAGGAGTCCCAAACATGGGGTACAATGTGGGTATAGTCAATGGTTCAACCCTGCCTAGTTTTAAAGATATTCAATGAAAAAATTATTTCAGCTATTTCAGTATATTGGGATTCTTGTGCCAGCTTCTAAGTGACTTACTAGAAGTTGTTCCTGTGTGTTGCTGCTTAGAAATACTTCAGCCAAGAAGAGACAACAGAGTGAGCACTGAGAACTTACTGTGTATGTCAAGTTTCAATCAGCTAGCACAAATCATGTTTGATTTGTACCTCTACTTCCATCCATCTCTATAATGCAAAACAAATTGCAACCTAAAATTTCAAACTTTTCCTGTCTTCCATCCCTTGAATCTAGGTGTTCCAAATTGGCAAAAACATTTGGTTTAGTGAAAGTGTGAAACCTAGCAAGAATCAAAGTAATCCAATGACAAAATTTTTTTGGCTCCATCAGTAAATTGGCATTGTCTTGATAGCATCTAAAGTGAGTTATGAAAATCTGTTTCTGTGTGCTTTTTCTTAGAACAACTTCAACCAAGAACAAACCACAGAGTTAGCAAATAGAACTGACAGGGTATGTCAAGATTCAAGCACATAGCAAAAACCATGTTTGAATTGAGTTCCATTCTAATCCATCTGCAGAGTGCAAAACAAATTCAAACCTGAAATTCAAACTGTTCCTCTTTACAAATCCTTGAGTTTAGGAAAACAAAACTTGAAGAACAAAGTGTGTTTAGTGAAAGAATAAATCCTTCTGAATATTAATGAAATGAAATGAATACATTGTTGCTGCTCTTTCAGTTCGTGGAAATTTTCCTGCTAGCTCCTAAAGTGCTGAAAGAAAAAGCAGCTCCTGAATGCCTCTGCTTAGAACTACTTCGAGCAGGAACAAACCACAGAGTAAATACATACATAGAACATACTGTTTGCATGAAGATTCAAGAACCTGGCAAAAATTGTTTTGATTTGTAGCTCTCTTTCCATCCATCTCTATAGTGCAAAACAAAGTGAAACCTGAAAATTCAAACAATTCCTGTGTGCAAACCATTGAACCAAGGAGTACCAAACGTAGGGTACAATGTGGGTATAGTGAAAGGCTGAATGCAGCCAAATATCAAAATAATCCAATGACAAAATTATGGCAGTACTTTCAATACATTGAGATTCCACTGCTAGCTCCTAATAAAAGTTAGTAAAAGCTGGTTCTGCATGCTTCTGCTTAGAGATACTTTGACCTAGAACTAACCACAGAGTGAACACTGAGTAGTGATTTTTGTGTGAAGTTTCCAGCATCTAGCACAAAAGCATATTTGATTTGTAGCTGGATTAGTATCCATCTTTTTAGAGCAAAACAAAGAGAAACCTGGAAATTCAAATGGTAAATATGTGCAATCTCTTGAAGCTATGAGTCCCAAACATTGGTGACAAAGTGGATTTAGGGAAAGGGTGAACCCTCCTGAGTATCAAAGTAATCGAACAAAAAAAAAAAAAAAAAAAAAGAGTTAGAGATCATTCAGTACATTGGGATTCTCTTGCTAGTTCTTAATGAGAGTTAGGAAAAAGCTTTTTCTGTGCTTCTTCTTAGAATTACTTCAAATAGTAACAAACCACAGAGTGAGTACTGAGAAATAATTGGGCATGTCACGTTTTAAGCAAATAGCACAAACCTTGGTTGATTTGCAGCTCTATTTTCATTCACCTGTATACTGCAAAATGAATTCAAACCTGAAATTTCAAACGGTTCCTGGCTGCAATCCCTTGAATATAGTAAAACAAAACTTGGGTGTACTAAGTGTGCTGAGTGACAGGATGAATCCTGCTGAGTATCAAAAATGCATTGAAGAAATTCAGTCCATGAGAATTTTCCTGCTAGTTCCTAAAGTGCTGATGTAGTTCCTGCTTGCCTATGCTTAGAGCTACTTTGACCAAGAACAAAACACAGAGTGAACAATTAGATCTTATTTTGTGCTTGAAGTTTCAAGTTCCTAGCCCAACTGTATTTGATTGTAGCTCTCTTTCCATCCATCTCTATAGTGCGAAAAAAAGTAAAATCTGTAATTACAATCTGCTTCTGTGTGTTAAACTTTGAAACTAGGAGTCCCAAAACTGGGGTAAAAAATGGGTATAGTTAAAGAATTAACCTAGATGAATATCAAAGCAATCCAATGAAAAAAATTATCGCATCTCTTTCACTACATTGGTATTCCCCTGCTACCACCTAAAGCAAGATAGGTAAATTATTCCTGCATGTTTCTGCTTAAAGCTACTTTGACCTGAAACAAACCACAGAGTGAACAATGAGAAATAATTGTGTGTGTGAGGTTTCCAGCATCTAGGAAAAACCGAGTTTTATTTTTAGCTGTGTTTCTCTTCATCTCTATAGTGCCAAACAGAGTGAAACATTGAAATTCAAAAGTTCCCTGTATGCAAACTCTTGAACCTAGGCGTCCCAAACTTGGGTTTCAAAGTGGGTTTAGTGAAAGTGTGGACCATGCCAAGTATCAAAGAAAACCAAAGAAACACTGTTGCAGCTTTTTCAGAATATGGGGATTTTCCTGCTAGCTGTTAGAGAGAGTTAGTAAAAACTTTTTTTGCATGTTTCTGCTGAGAAGTACTTCAACTGGGATCAAACCACATACTGAGCTGTGAGAATTTATTGTGTATATAAAGTTTTATGCAGTTAGCCCAAATTGTGTTTATTTTCATATCTATTTTAATCCACATGCATAGTGAAAAATGAAGTAAAACATGAAAATTCAAACTATTTTTGCCAGTGAAACCTTGAATCTAGGAAAACAACACTTGGAAAAAAGTGTGTATAGTTAAAGAATGAATCATTGCTGAGTATGAGAAAAATCCAATGGAAAAAAAAAATCTAGCTCTTTCAGCCATGGTAAATTCCCTGCTATCTGCTAAAACACTGAGAAAGAAAGCATTTCCAGCATGCTTCTGCTTAGAGCTATTTTGACCAGGAACAAACCACAGAGTGAACATTTAGAAGTGATTGTGTGTTTGAAGTTTCAAGCATCTATCACAAACTGTTTTGGATTTGTAGCTGTATTTCCATCCATCGATATAGTGCAAAACAAAGTGAAACATGAAAATTCATACATTTCCTGTGTTCAAACTATTAAAACTAGTAATCCTAAAATTAAGTTACAAAATACATTTAGTGAAAGGGTGAATACTTCTGAGTATCAACAACATCCAATTAAAAAATTGTTGACTATTTTCATTATATTGGGATTATCCTGCTAGCTCCTAATGGGAGAGAGTAAAATGTGTTCCTGCTTGCTTTTGCTAAAAAGTACTTCAACCAGGGAAAAACCACAGAGTGAACACTGAGAACTGATTGTGTATGTGAGGGTACAAGCAGGAAGCTCAAACTGTGTTTGGTATGCAGCTCTATTTTCATCCACCTGTTCATTGAAAAATAAAGTGAAAACTGAAATTTCAAAGTGATCCTGTCTCAAAACCCTTGAACCTAGAAGAACCCAACTTGGGAAACAAAATGTGGTTATTAAAGACTTATCCTCATAAGTACCACAGAAATTCAACAACCAAAAAAACATTTGCACATCTTTTAGTCCACAGGAATTTCCCTACTAGCTGGAAAGGGCTGATAGTGAAAAGTTTTCTATCGTGCCTCTGCTTAGAGCTAATTTGACCAGGAAAGAAAATACAGAGTGAACACTAAAAACTGATTGTGCCTGTGAAGTTTCAAGCATCTTACACACACTGTGTTTGATATGTTTCTCTATTTACATCCATCTTTATAGTACAAAACCAAGCAAAAATTAAAAATTTAAACTCTTCCTGTGTGAAAACCATTGAACATAGGAGTCCCAAACATGGGGTAAAATGTGGGTATAGATAAAGGGTGAACTCTGCCTTTTATTAAATGAATCCCACGAAAATAATTTTCAGCTCTTTCAGTATATTGGGTGTCTGGTGACTGTTTTTTAGATAGTTAATAGAATATGTTCCTTCTCTTCTGGTTAGAATTACTGGACCCAAGAAGACACCAAGTGTAAGCACTGCGATTAACTGTATGTCATTTTTCAAACAGCTAGCACAAACTGAGGTTGTTTTGTAGATCTACTTTAATCCATCTTGATAATGCAAAACAAATTGAAACATAAAATTTGAAAGTGTTCCTGTGTGCAAAGTCTTGAACATAGGAGTCCCAAAATTGGGGTACAGATTTGGTTTAGTGAAAGTGTGAACCCTAGCAAGTATTGAAGAATTTTAAAAACTTTTGCTTTTGGCTCTATCAGTAAATTGGCATTGTCCTGCTAGAATCTAATGTGAGTTAGCAAAAGCTGTTTCTGTGTGCTTTTAATTAGAACAACTTAAACCAAGAATAAATTACAGAGTTAGCAACAAGAACTGATTGTGTATGTCAAGTTTCAAGCAGGTAGCACAAACCATGCTTGATTTGAGTTTCATTTTAATCCACATATATAGTGCAAAATTCAACCTGAAAATTCAAACTGTTCTTGTCTGCAAATGCTTGAGTTTAGGAAAAAAAAAAACTTTTTAAAAAATTTGTTTTTTGAATGGATAAATCCTGCTGAGTATCAACGAAATGCAATGAAAAAAAATATTACTGCTCTTCAGTTTGAGGGAATTTTCCTGCCAGATTCTAAAGTACTGATAGACAAAGCAGCTCCTGCATGCTTCTGCTTAGAACTACTTTGAGCAGGAACAAACCACAGAGTAAATAATTAGAACATACTGTTTGCATGAAGTTTCAAGAACCTCGCACAAATGGTGTTGATTTGGAGCTCTCTTTCCACGAATCTATATATTCAAAACCAAGTAAAATCTGAAAATTCAAACTGTTCCTGTGTGTGAATCATTGAACCAATGAGTACAATATTGGTGTACAAAGTGGGTATAGTGAAAGGATGACTGCAACCAAGGATAAAAAAAATCCAATGAAAAAAATTTGGCAGCTCTTTCAGTACATTGGGATTCTCCTTCTGGCTCCTAAAGCAAGTTAGTAAAAGTTGTTCCTGAATGCTTCTGCTTAGAGCTACGTGACCTAGAATAAATAACAGTGTGAACACTGAGAAGTGATTGTGTGTGTGAAATTTCCATCATCTAGTGCAAGCCATATTTGATTTGTAGCTATAATTTTATCCATTTCTATAGTGCAATACAAAGTGAAACCTAAAAATTCAAATGGTTCCTGTTTGCTAACTCTTAACATAGGAGTATAAAACATGGGGTACAAAGTGTTTTTAGGGAAAGGGTGAACCCTACTGAGTATCAAAGTATTACAATAAAAAAAATTACAGATCATTCAGTACATTAGGATTCCCATGCTGGCTCTTAATGCGAGTTAGTAAAAGATGCTTTTGTGGGCTTCTGCTTAGAATTACTACAACCAGGAACAAACCACAGAGTGAGCACTGAGAATTGATTGTGTATCTCAATTTTCAAGAAGTTAGCACAACCACTTTTCATTTGAAGTTCTATTTTCATCCACATGTATAGTGCCAAATGAACTGAAACCGGAAATTTTATACTATTGCTCTCTGCAAACACTTGAATCTAGAAAAACAACACTTGAATAACAAAGTGTGTTTAGCGAAAGAATAAATCTTGTGGAGTATAAAAGAAATACAATGAACAAAATTTTGCAGCTCTTTCAGTCCATGCAAAATTTCTTGATAACTGAAAAAGTGCTAAGAGAGGAAGCATTTCCAGCATACCTCGGCTTAGAGCTAGTTTTACCAGGAACTAACCATAGAGTGAACATTTAGAACTAGTCCTGTGTGTAAAGTTTCAAGCATCTAGGTTAACCTTGTTTGATTTTCAGCTGTATATTCATTCATTCATATAGTGCAAAACGAAGTAAAACCTGACATTTCAAACTATTCCTTAGTTCAAACCATTGAACTTAGGAGTCCACAACTTGGGTTTCAGTGTTTTTAGGAAAGGGGGTACACTTCTGAGCATCAAATAATTCTAAGAAAAGTATTTTTTAGCTTTTTCAGTATATTGTGATTCTCCTGGTAGCTCCTAAATTTAGTAACTCTGAGCTGTTCCTATGTGCTTATGCTTAGAAATTCTTCAACGTGTAACAAATCACAGAGTGAACACGGATAATTGATTGTGTGAGTGAAGTTTCAAGCATCTAGCAAAAAACACGTTTGATTTGAAGCTGTATTTTCATTCATCCCTATAGTTCAATACCAAGTGAAACCAGAAATTCAAAGTGTTCTTCTGTTCAAACAATTAAACTTTGTAGTCCTAGACTTGGGGTACAAAGTGGGTTTAGTGAAAGGGTGAATGAGCCACATACCAAAAGTCCAACCTAAAAATTGTTGCAGCTCTTTCAGTATATTAGTATTATTCTGCTAGCTGCTAAAGCAACTTAGTAAAGCTGTTCCTGCTTGTTTTTGCTTAGAAATACTTCCACCAGGAAAAACCACAAAGTGACAAGTGAAAACTGATTGTGTATGTCACGTTTTAAGCTTCTACCAGAGATCGTGTTTATTTGAGGTTCTATATTCATCCACCTGTATAGAGTAAAATGAAGTGAAACCTGAAAATTCAAACTGTCCCTTTCTCTACACAGTTAATCTTAGAAGAAACAAAATGAGAAAACAACATTTGTTTCATGAAAAGACGCATCGTACTAAGTATCAATGAACTCAATTGAAAAAAATGTTTCAGCATATTAATAGATTTGGATATTTCTGCTAGCTCTGAAAGAGCTGATAGAGAAAGTTCTTCCTGTGTGCCTCTTTGTAAAACTTCTCTGACCTGAAAAAACAATAAAGTGACCACATAAATCTGATTGTGTGTGTGAAGTTTCAAGCATTTAGCAAAAGCAATGTTTGTTCTTAATTTCTATTTGCATCCATGTCAATAGTGCAAAACAAAGTGAAACATGAAAATTCAAATAGTCCTTGTGTGCACATTGTTGAGCCTAAAAGTGACAAACATGGGAAACAAAGTGGGTTTATTGAAAAGATGAACCCTGCCAAGTATAAAGAAATCCATCCAAAAAAATTGTTGCAGCTCTTTCAGTACTTTGTGATTCTCTTGCTATCACCTAAAGTGAGTTAGTAAAAGTTGTTTCTGCATGCTTCACCTTTGAATTACTTACACAAGGAAAAACCCACAAACTGAGCACTGTGATGTCATTGTGTATGTCAAGATTTCAGCATCTATTTTTTGAAGTATCAAAAAAAAAAAAAAAATACAGGAAGTTTAAAGATGGCGGCGAGGGGAGTGCATTGCCCCCGTGTGCTGCTTCACTGTGTGGGAGTATGACAAGTCAGGACGGCTAAAGGATATCTTGTTAGGAATTTCCAGCAATAGTGGGGTGCTCCGGAACCTGGAGGAAGGATTTCCATCGCACGAGGATCAGCTACGGGGACTCAAACGCGAGAGGTTTGTCGCACTGCTTATTCAGCAAATCGGCCCGAGGCTAGAATCTGCAGCCTGCGCTGGGATAGAGACGCAGGGTTACAGCGCTGCAGTTTCTGCCAGCCGCGCAAGCACCGTACTCAGGGCTGAATTCTGGGTTCGAGACGGGGGAAGGAAGCGGTCCATCTCGGTTCTCCACACCGGTCAGACCACAGAGGAGGCCAGCAGCCACCATGTTGGTAAACTGACGTCACCACCGCTGTTTTCGACTGACCGCAGCTCATTCAGCCATAGAACAGGTAATTTCAGGCTGCAATTCGCCTGCGGCTTGCAGACAGATTGCTAGGGCTCAGCGCCTGGGTGCTTCTTAGAACCTGATCTTATCGGAGTGAATACCCAGCGCGGAGCGGCTGCTGAGCCCGCGGAGGCTGCTTCTTGGACCCTGCGCCTACCAGAGCATACAACAAGCACTAAGCAGCCGAATTACGGCTCCCGGAACTGAGCCCGCGGGGACTGCTTCTTGGAGCTTACATTTATAGGAGCTTACACCGAGCACGGAGTGGCCGAGTTCCGGCTCCCGGAACTTCCCTGGCCCGGGGCTAGGAGCCCGCGGAAACTGCTTCTCGGTCCGGGTCCTGCTGAGGGCCGGTCAGGACTCACCCGGTGCTTTGGTTGCCCGGCAAGGGGAACGAAATGCTGCCATTCGCATAGGATACCAACATGGCAGAGATCTGATGTCTGCAGAAAGCGGCGGAGGAGGGAACTTCATCAATACCAGTGGTGACATAAGCAGTTGGTCTCCTGGTAGGGGGGGTGAGGCACAGTCACCCGAGTCTCCTCAATTTGTCGTCGAGCCAGAGGGAAGGAGCCGGGCCGCCGCCAGCGCCCGGAGCAGGCCCAGCGGCTTGCCAGCGTGGTGACCGCGTGACCCCAATTGGAGAGGGGGCGGAGCCGCCACCCGCAACCGCAAGGTGGGCAGACCCGCGACCCAGTGGTACATGGGCGTGGTAGGAGGGGCAGGGCAGAGCCGCGGTTCGCGCTGTGACGAATGAGCGTGCAAGGTAAACAGACCTGTGACAGCCTGGCGGGTCAGGCCCAGTGGCCTGCCAGTGTGGTACACACGTCACCCCAACTGGAGTAGGGGCAGAGCAGATCCTTCTCCCACGCCCGGATCAGGCCCTGCCGGTGTGGTGGTCACGTGACCCCAATCGGGGGCGGAGCAGAACCGCCACCCGTGCCCGCAGGGTGAGCAGACCAGTGATCAACCTGTAGATCAGGCCCAGGGGTCCGCAGGCGTGGTAGGAGGGGCAGGGCAGATCCGCCACCCGCGCCTCCAAGGTAGGCAGACCTACAACAGACCTGCTGATCAGGCCCAGGAGCCTGCCGGCGTGGTACAAACACCACCCTAATTGGAGTAGTGGCAGAGCAGAGTCGCCGCCCGTGCCAGGAACAGGCCCAGTGTCCTGCAGGCGGGGTAGTCACGACACCCCAATTGGAGTAGGGGCAGAGCAGAGCCTCCACCCGTGCCCGAAAGGTGGGCAGATCTGCGACCGACCAGCGGGACAGGCCCAGTGGCCTGCCGGTACGACAGACACGTCACCCCATTTGCAGTAGGGGCAGAGTAGAGCCGCCGCCCGCGCCTGCAGGGTAGGCAAACCTGCAACCGACCGGCGGATCAGGCCCAGTGGCCTGCCGGCGTGGTACACTCGTCACCCCAATTGGAGTAGGGGCAGAACAGAGCCGCCGCCAGATCCCAGAACAGGCCCAGTGACCTGCCGGCGTGGTAGCCACGACACCCCAATTGGAATAAGAAGAGAGCAGAGCCGCCGCCCGCACCTGCAGGAAAGATACGCAAGCAGTATGAAAAGACAAGGAAAGAAAGGACCACAAGCAATGCAGGTCAACGCAACTTTAGAAGAGGTAACAGCTGCAGCAGATGGAATGTCAGATAAAGAATTCAGGATATACATGCTTCAGATGATCTGGAGTATCAAGGAAGACATTAAACAGCAAAATCAGACAATGAAAGATCACTTCGACAACGAATTACGCAAACAAATCCAGGAAGCAAAGGATCAACTATACAGGGAGATAGAGGTTATAAAAAACAAACAAACAGAAATCCTAGAAATGCAGGAAGCAATAAACCAACTTAAAAACTCAATGGAGAATACTACCAGCAGAGTAGAACACTTAGAAGATAGAACATCAGACAATGAAGACAAAGTATTTCAACTGGAAAAGAACATAGACAGCTCAGCAAGACTGTTAAGAAACCATGAGCAGAACATCCAAGAAATATGGGATAACATTAAGAGACCAAATTTAAGAGTCATTGGGATACAGGAAGGTACAGAGCTCCAAACCAAAGGAATGAGAAGTCTATTCAATGAAATAATACAAGAAAACTTCCCAGACTTGAAGAATGAGACAGAATCCCAAATCCTAGAAGCCTACAGGACGCCGAATGTGCAAAATCATAAGAGATCCACACCTAGACACATTATAATGAAGATGCCCAACATACAGAATAAGGAGAGAATTTTAAAAGCTACAAGAGAAAGGAAGCAGATTACATTTAGGGGTAAGCCAATCAGGATAACAGCTGATCTGTCAACACAGACTCTGAAAGCTAGAAGATCCTGGAATAACATATTTCAAACACTGAAAGAAAATGGGTTCCAACCAAGAATTGTGTATCCAGCGAAATTAAGCTTCAGGATGGAGGATGAAATTAAAACCTTCCACGATAAACAAAAGTTTAAAGAATTCGCAGCTAGAAAACCATCTCTTCAAAACATCCTCGCCAAAGCATTACAGGAAGAGGAAATGGAAAATAACAATGAAAACCAACAGTGGGAGGTAGGACAGTAAAGGGGGGGGATAATCAAAGAGGAAAACAAATCATGTTTAGTAACAGAAATAAACAAATATGGCTGGAAGAACAACCCATATCTCAATAATAACCCTAAATGTTAATGGCTTAAACTCACCAATTAAGAGACACAGGCTAGTAGAATGGATCACAAAACAAGACCCAACAATATGCTGCCTACAGGAGACGCATTTGATAGGGAAGGACATACATAGGCTGAAGGTGAAAGGTTGGGAAAAATCATATCACTCATATGGACTTCGGAAACAAGCAGGAGTGTCCATACTCATATCAAATAAAATAGATTTCAAGCCAAAGTTAATCAAAAGAGATAAAGAGGGACACTACATACTGCTTAAGGGAACCATACACCAACAAGACATAACAATCATAAATATTTATGCCCCAAACAATGGTGCAGCTATATTCGTCAAACAAACTCCTCTCAAGTTCAAGAGTCTAATAGACCACCATACCATAATCATGGGAGACTTCAACACACCTCTCTCGCCACTGGACAGATCTTCCAAACAAAAGTTGAATAAGGAAACTATAGAACTCAATAACACTATTAATAACCTAGACCTAATTGACATATATAGAATATACCACCCAACATCAAGCAGTTACACTTTTTTCTCAGCAGCACATGGATCCTTCTCAAAAATAGATCATATATTATGTCACAGGGCAACTCTTAGACAATATAAAGGAGTAGAGATAATACCATGCATCTTATCTGATCATAATGGAATGAAACTGAAAATCAACGATAAAAGAAGGAAGGAAAAAGCATACATCACTTGGAGAATGAACAATAGGTTACTGAACGATCAATGGGTTATAGAAGACATCAAGAAGGAAATCAAAAAATTCTTAGAGATAAATGAAAACACAGACACAACATATCGGAATCTATGGGACACATTGAAAGCAGTTCTAAGAGGAAAATTCATTGCTTGGAGTTCATTCCTTAAAAAAAGAAAAAACCAACAAATAAATGATCTCATACTTCATCTCAAAATCCTGGAAAATGAAGAGCAAAACAACAGCAAAAGAAGTAGAAGGCAAGAAATAATTAAAATCAGAGCTGAAATTAATGAAATCGAAACAAAAGAAACAATTGAAAAAATTGACAAAACTAAAAGTTGGTTCTTTGAAAAAATAAACAAAATCGACAGACCCTTAGCGATGCTAGCGAAGAGAAGAAGAGAGAGAACTCAAATTACTAGCATACGGGATGAAAAAGGCAATATCACAACAGACACTTCAGAAATACAGAAGATAATCAAAAACTATTTTGAATCCTTATACTCCAATAAATTAGAAGATAGTGAAGGCATAGATAAATTTCTTAAGTCATATGATCTGCCCAGATTGAGTCAGGAGGATATAGAAAACCTAAACAGACCAATATCAATTGAGGAAATAGAAGAAACCATAAAAAGACTACCAACTAAGAAAAGCCCAGGTCCAGATGGGTATACAGCAGAATTTTACAAAACCTTTAAAGAAGAACTAATACCAATACTTTTCAAGCTACTTCAGGAAATAGAAAAGGAGGGAGAACTTCCAAATTCATTCTATGAGGCCAACATCACCCTGATACCTAAACCAGACAAAGACACTTCAAAGAAAGAAAACTACAGACCAATATCTCTAATGAACCTAGATGCAAAAATCCTCAATAAAATTCTGGCGAATCGGATACAAAAACATATCAAAAAAATTGTACACCATGATCAAGTAGGATTCATCCCTGGGATGCAAGGCTGGTTCAATATACGGAAATCAATAAATGTTATTCACCACATCAATAGACTTAAAAATAAGAACCATATGATCATCTCGATAGATGCGGAAAAAGCATTTGACAAAGTACAGCATCCCTTTATGTTCAAAACTCTAGAAAAACTAGGGATAACAGGAACATACCTCAATATTGTAAAAGCAATCTATGCTAAGCCTCAGGCTAGCATCATTCTGAATGGAGAAAAACTGAAGGCATTCCCTCTAAAATCTGGAACTAGACAGGGATGCCCTCTCTCTCCACTTCTGTTCAACATAGTTCTCGAAACACTGGCCAGAGCAATTAGACAGACGAAAGAAATTAAAGGCATAAAAATAGGAAAAGAAGAACTTAAATTATCACTATTTGCAGATGATATGATTCTATACCTAGCAGACCCAAAAGGCTCTACAAAGAAACTATTAGAGCTAATAAATGAATTCAGCAAAGTGGCAGGATATAAAATCAACACACATAAATCAAAGGCATTCCTGTATATCAGCGACAAATCCTCTGAATTGGAAATGAGGACAACCACTCCATTCAAAATATCTTCAAAAAAAATAAAATACTTGGGAATCAACCTAACAAAAGAGGTGAAAGACTTATACAATGAAAACTACAGAACCCTAAAGAGAGAAATAGAAGAAGATCTTAGAAGATGGAAAAATATACCCTGTTCATGGATAGGCAGAACTAACATCATCAAAATGGCGATATTACCAAAAGTTCTCTATAGGTTTAATGCAATGCCAATCAAAATCCCATCGGCATTTCTTGTAGAAATAGAGAAAGCAATCATGAAATTCATATGGAAAAATAAAAGACCCAGAATAGCAAAAACAATGCTAAGCAGGAAGTGTGAATCAGGCGGTATAGCGATACCAGACTTCAAACTATACTACAGAGCAATAGTAACAAAAACAGCATGGTACTGGTACCAAAACAGGCGGGTGGACCAATGGTACAGAATAGAGGACACAGAAACCAATCCACAAAACTACAACTATCTTATATTTGATAAAGGGGCTAAAAGCATGCAATGGAGGAAGGATAGCATCTTCAACAAATGGTGCTGGGAAAACTGGAAATCCATATGCAACAAAATGAAACTGAATCCCTTTCTCTCGCCATGCACAAAAGTGAATTCAAAATGGATCAAGGAGCTTGATATCAAATCAGAGACGCGCCGTCTGATAGAAGAAAAAGTTGGCTACGATCTACAGTCGGTGGGGTCGGGCTCCAAATTCCTCAATAGGACACCCATAGCACAAAAGTTAATAACTAGAATCAACAAATGGGACTTACTCAAACTAAAAAGTTTTTTCTCAGCAAAAGAAACAATAAGAGAGGTAAATAGGGAGCCTACACCCTGGGAACAAATCTTTACTCCTCACACTTCAGATAGAGCCCTAATATCCAGAGTATACAAAGAACTCAAAAAATTAGACAATAAGAAAACAAACAACCCAATCAACAAATGGGCCAAGGACCTGAACAGACACTTCTCAGAGGAGGACATACAGTCAATCAACAAGTACATGAAAAAATGCTCAACATCTCTAGCTGTCAGAGAAATGCAAATCAAAACCACCCTAAGATACCATCTCACTCCAGTAAGATTGTCAGCCATTAGGAAGTCAAACAACAACAAGTGCTGGCGAGGATGTGGGGAAAAGGGTACACTTGTACATTGCTGGTGGGACTGCAGATTGGTGCAGCCAATTTGGAAAGCAGTATGGAGATTTCTTGGAAAGCTGGGAATGGAGCCACCATTTGACCCAGCTATTCCCCTTCTTGGTCTATTTCCTAAAGACCTAAAAAGAGCATGCTACAGGGACACTGCTACATCGATGTTCATAGCAGCACAGTTCACAATAGCAAGACTGTGGAACCAACCTAGATGCCCTTCAATAGACGAATGGATAAAAAAAATGTGGCATTTATACACAATGGAGTATTACTCTGCATTAAAAAATGACAAAATCATAGAATTTACAGGGAAATGGATGGCATTAGAGCAGATTATGCTAAGTGAAGCTAGCCAATCCCTAAAAAACAAATGCCAAATGTCTTCTTTGATATAAGGAGAGTAACTAAGAACAGTGTAGGGACGAAGAACAGGAGAAGAAGATTAACATTTAACAGGGATGAGAGGTGGGAGGGAAAGGGAGAGAGAAGGGAAATTGCATGGTAATGGAAGGAGACCCTCAGGGTTATACAGTGGAGGAGGTAGAGAGAGAGGAGGGGAGGGGAGGGGAGAGGTGGGGAGGGGGGAGGGTGGAGGATGGGAAAGGCAGTGGAGCACAACAGACACTAGTATGGCAATTTGTAAATCAATGGATGTGTAACTGATGTGATTCTGCAATTTGTGTATGGGGTGAAGGTGGGAGTTCATAACCCACTTGAATCAAAGTGTGGAATATGATATGTCAAGAAATTTGTAATGTTTTGAACAACCCACAATAAAAAATTAAAAAAAAAAAAATACAAAAAAATTATTAAAACCCTTTCAGTACATGTGAATTTTCCTCTTATCTCCTAAAATGCTCTTAGAGAAAGCAGTTCCTGGGTGCCTTTGATTAGAGCTTTTTTGAAGATGAAAATACAATATAGTAAACCCTTATAACTGATGCTGTTTATTAAGTTTCAAGCACCTAGCTGAAACCATCTTTGAATTTTAGCTCCATTTCCAACCATCTCTGTAGTGCCAAGTAAAGTGAATCCTGAAACCTCAAACTGTTCCTGTGTGCAAACCGTTAAAGCTAGGATTCTCAAATTTGGGCTGCAAATGAGTTGAGTGAAAGTTTGAACTCTGCAAAGAAATCCAATGAAAAAAAAATTGTTGCAGGATTAGCAGTAGATTTTAAATCTCGTGCTAGCTACTAAGGTGAGATAGTAAAATCTGTTACTGCATGTTTTTACACAATAGCATATCAACTGGGAACAAACCACAGATTGAGCACTGAGAAATTATTGTGCATGTCAAGTTTCAAGCAGGTAGCCAAAACGTGTTTGATGTATAGCTGTATTTCCATCTATGTCTATAATGCCAAATAAGTAAAACCTGAAAATTCAAACTTTTCTTGTGTGCTAGTAGTTCCAAACATGGAGTATCAAGTTGACTAATTGAACAGGTGAACCCTCACAAGTATCAAAGTAATTCAATAAAAAATGGTGCAGTTCTTTCAGTATATTAGCATTCTATTGCTAAATCTTAAAGGAACATAGTAAAAGCTGAACCTGCTTGCTTCTGATTCAAAGTACTTCAACCAGTAGAAACCACAGAGTGTCCACTGAAATCTTATTGTGTATCAAGTTTTAAGAAGCTAACTAAAACAGTGTTTGCTTTGAAGGTCTATTTTCAAAACCTTTATAATGCAGAATGAAGTGAAACCAGAAAATTCAAACTTTTCTTTCTTCAAATGATTGAACATTTATTTGGCACTGCAGAGATGGATAGAAATAAAGCTCAAAGTCAAAGATGGTTTCTGATAGTAGCTTAAAACATCACAGATTTCACACATAAAATTGGAGAACAAAGTGTGTTCAGTGAAAGGATAAATCCTTCTGAGTATAAAAGAAATCCAATAAAAAATTGCTGCTGCTCATTCATAAATGGGAATTTTCCTGCTAGCTCCTGAAGCATTGATAGAGAAATCTGTGCCTGAGCTTAGCAATATTTTGATCAGGGAAAAAACCACAGAGTGAACACTTAGAACTGATTGTGGGTCTGAGGTTTCAAGCATATAGCACAATCCATGTTTGATTTGTAGCTCTCTTTTTATCCATCTCAATTGTGGGGAAAAAAAAGGAAACCAGAAAATTCAAACTTTTGCTGTGTGTAAATCATTGAACTTAGGAGCCCAAAACTTGGGCTTCAATATTGTTAGTTTAAGGGGGAACACTTCAGAGTATCAAATAACTCTAAGAAAAAAAAATTGTTGTAGCTTTTTCAGTAAATTGTGATTCTCCTGCTAGTTCCTAAAGTTAGTAAGTCTAAGCTGTTCATGAGTGCTTCTTCTTAGAAATTTTTCAACTAATAAGAAAGAAAGAAAGAAAGAAATTTTTCAACCTGGAACAAATCACAGAGTGACTACTGAAAACTGATTGTGTGAGTGAAGTTTCAAGCATCTAGCACAAACCGTGTTTGATTTGTAGCTTCAGTGCAAAACAAAGTGAAACCAGAAAATTCAAAGTATTCCCCTTTACAAAACATTGAAACTAGGAGTTGCATACATGAGGGACAAAGTGTGTTTATTGAAAGAGTGATCCCAGCCACGTATCAAAAATACAAACTAAAAATTGTTGCAGCTCTTTCCATATATTAGGATTCTCCTGCTAGCTCCTTAAGCAACTTAGTAAAAGCTGTTCCTGCTTGCTTTGCTTAGAAGTACTTTCACCAGGAAAAACCACAGAGTGACAAGTGAAAAATGATTGTGTTGTCAAGTTTTAGGCATCTACCAAAAACTGTGTTTGATTTGAGGCTCTATTTTCAACCACCTGTATAGAGTAAAATGAAGTAAAACCTGAAAATTCAAACTGTTTATTTCTTCACACCATTGAACCTAGAAGAACCAAAATGGGAGAACAACACGTGTTTCATGAAAAGATGCATCCTGCTGAGTATCAATGAAAACAATGTTTCAGCTCATTAATTGCATTGCATATTTTTTGCTAGCTCTGAAAGAGTTTATAGAGAAAGGTGTTCCTGTGTGCCTCTTCTTAAAAAACTTATTTGACCAAAAAATAACATAGAGTGACCACATAAAACTGATTGTGTGTGTGAAGATTCAACTATTTATGAACAACCATGTTTTATTTGAAGTTCTATTTGCATCTATGTCTATAGTGGAAAACAAAGTGAACCCTGAATATTCAAACCCTTCTTGTGTGCAAACCTTTGGAACTAGAAGTGCCAAACTTGGGGAAAAAATGGGATTATGAAAGGGTGTAACCTGCTGAGTATCAAAGAAATTCAACAAAAAAAAAATGTTGCAGCTCTTTCACTGCATTGGGATTTTCTTGCTTTCTCCTAAAGCATGTTAGTAAAAGCTCTTTCTGTGTGCTTTAGCTTTGAAGCACTTACACAATAAACAAACCTCAAAGTGAGCACTGAGAAGTTATTGGGTATGTCAAGATTCAGCAGCTAGAACGTACAGTATTTGATTTGCAGGTCTATTTTCTTCCACGTGTATGGTGAAAAACTAAAAAAAAAAAAAAACAAGAGAATCCAAACTGTTCCTGTATGCAAACACTTGAAACTTGTAGAATTAAACTTAAGGAACAAAGTGTGTTTAGTGAAATGATGAATGTATCTGAGTATAAAAAAATTCAATGAAAAATTTATGAAAGCTCTTTCAGTACATGTGAATTTTCCTCCAAGCTCCTAAAACGCTCTTAGAGAAAGGTGTACCTGAGTGCCTTTGATTAGAGCTATTTTGATGATGAAAATACCAAATAGTGAACCCTTGAACTGATGGTGTGTGTGAAGTTTCAAGTACATAACAGAAAACATCTTTAATTCTTAGTTCTATTTGCTTCCATCTCTGTAATGCCAAACCAAGTGAAACCTGAAACCTCAACCTGTTTCTGTGTGCAAACTATTAAACCTAGACATCCAAAACTTGGGCTATAAGTGGGTTTAGTGAAATTTTGAACCCTGCTGAGTATAAAAGTATTCCAATGAAAAAAATTTGTTGCAGCATTTTCAGTACATTGTGAGTTATTTGCTAGTTACTAAGGTGAGATAGTAAAAGCTGTTATTGCATGCTTTTTCATAGTAGTAAATAAACCAAAAACAATCAACAGAGTGAGCACTAAGAACTGATTGTGTATGTCAAGTTTCAAGCAGCGAGCCAAATACATGTTTGATGTTTAGCTGTATTTCCTCCATGTCTATAGTGCCAAACAAAGTAAAACGTAAAAATTCAAACTTTTCCTGTGTGACCACAATTAAATTTAGGAGTTTCATACTTTGGGTATCAAGTTGGTTTATTGAAAGGGTAAACCAAGAAGAGTATCAAAGTAATCCAAACGCTTTCTGCAAACCCTTAAATCTAGGAAAATCAAAATTGGATAACAAAGTGTGTTCAGTGAAAGGATAAATCTTTCCGAGTTTTAAAAAAAATCCAATAAAAAAATTGTTGTAGCTCGTTCATACATGAGAATTTTTCTGTTAGCTCCTGAAGCACTGATAGAGAAAGCTGTTCCTAAGTGCATGTTCTCAGGGCTATTTTGATGAGGAAGAACCCAGAGAGTGAACACTTAGAACTGATTGTGTGTGTGACGTTTCAAGCATCTACCACAAACCATGTTTGATTTGTAGCTCTATTTTCATTCTTCTTTATTGTGGAAAACAAAGTGAATTATGAAAATTCAAACTCATCCTGTGTGCAAACCATTGAACCTAGGATTCCAAATTAATGATTGGGTGAGTGAAGATTCAAGCATCTAGCACCAACAATATTTTATTTGAAGCTGTATTTCCATTCATCTTTATAGTGCAAAATGAAGTGAAACCTGAAAATTCAAATGGTACCTGTCTGCAAACCATTGGAACAAGAAGAACCAAATATGGGAAACAAAGTGTGTTTAGTGAAAGGATGAATCCTTCCGAGTATCACAGAAATCCAATGAAAAAAGTTTTGCAGCATTTTCAGTACATGGGAATTTTTTTTGGTAGCTCCTAATGTACTAATAAATAAAGCTGTTTCTGAGTGTCTCTGCTTTGAGTTACTTTCACCAAATACAAACCTAAGAGTCAACGTTTAGAATGAATTGGTTGTGTGAAGTTACAAGCATCCAGCCAAAACTGTGTTTGATTTTCAGCTGTATATCCATCCACCTGTATAGAGGAAAATGAAGTGAAATCTGCAAATTCAAACTGTTTCTGTCTACAAACCATTGAAAATATAAACACCAAACATGGAGAACAAAGTTCATTTAGTGAAAGGAAAAATCCTACCAAGTATCAAAGAAATCCAAAGAAAAAAATTCTACAGCACTTTAAGTACATGGAAATTTTCCTGGTCACTCCTAAAGCACTGATAAAAAACCCATTTCTGTATACCTCTGCTTAGAGCTACTTTTGCCACAGAATGAGCACTTAGAAAGGATATTTGTGTGAAGTTTCAAGCATCTAGCACAAACCATATTTGATCTGCAGCTCTATTTCCATCCACCTGTATAGTGTAAAATGAAGTGAAACCTGAAAATTCAAACTATTTCTCTTTACAAACCATTTAATCTAAGAAAATCAAACTTGCAGAACAAAGGTGTTTTGTGACAGTATGGGAAAATTCTGAGTAACAAAGCATTGGAATGACAACATTTTTATGCTATTTCAGTAAATTGGTATTGTCCTGGTATCTCCTAAAGCACTGATAGAATAGACATTTTTACCTTCCTCTGCTTGAGGCTACTTTCACCAGGACCAATATATAGAGTGAACATTTAGTACAGACTTGGTTTGTAAAGATTCAAGCCTCTAACACCAACAGTATTTGATTTGCAGCTCTATTTCTACTCACCTGTATAGTGTAAAATAAAGTGAAACTTGAAAATTTCCTGCCTGCAAAGTGATGAACAAAGGAGATCCAAATATGAGGAAAAAAGTGTGTTTAGGGGAAGCATGAATCTTGATGAGTATCAAAGAAATCCAACAAAAAAATTGGCAGCACGTTCAGTATATGGGAATTTTCTTGGTAGCTCCTAAAGTGCTGAAAAATAAAGCCATTTCTGCATGCCTTGGCTTAGAGCTACTTTCACCAGGAACAATCCACAGAATGAACACTTACAATTCTCTCTGTGTGTGAAGTTTCAAGCATCTAGCACAAACCGTATTTGATTTGCAGCTTATTTTCTTCTACATGTATAATGTAAAACAAAGTGAAACATGAAATTCAAACTTTTGCTGTCTACAAACCGTTCACCATAGGAGAGACAAACTTGGTAAACAAAGTGTGTTTTTTGAAAGGATGAATCCAGTAAAGTATCAAAGAAATCCAACAAAATTTTTTTTTGCAGTACTTTCAGTACATGGGAATTGTCCTAATAGCTCTTGATGCACTGATAGGAAAGCCATTTCTGCGTGCCTTTTTTGCTTGAAGCTACTTACACCAAGAACAAACTACAGAATGAACACTTAGAATGGATTGGGTGTGTGAAGTATCAACCATCTAGCACTAACTATATTTGACTTGAAGCTCTATTTCCATCCACCTCTTTAATGCAAAACGAAGTGAATACTGAAAATTTGAATTTCTTGTGTCTGCAAACCATTGAACCTAGGATAATCAAACATGGGGAATAAAATGTTTTTCTTGAAAGTATAAATCCTGCCGAGTATCAAAGTATTTGAATGACAACATTTTTTAAGCTTTTTCAGTAGATATGAAGTGTCCTGGTAGCTCCTAAAGTCCTGATAGGGAAATGCATTTATGCATGCCTCTGTTTTGAGCCACTCTAACCAGGAACAAACCAAAGAGTGAACACTTAGAATGGATTGGCTGTATAAAGTTTCACGCATCTAGCATCAACCATGTTTAATTTGAAGTTCTATTTATATCCATCACTATAGTGCAAAATTTAGTGAAACTGAAAACTTAAACTGTTTCTGTCTTCAGACCTTGGAACATAGAAAAATCAAACTCAGGGAACAAAGCGTATTTTGTGAAAGAATGAATCCTGTCCACTATCAAAGAAATTCAATGAAAACATTTTAGCAGCTCTTTCAGTACATGGGAATTGTCCTGGAAGCTCCTAAAGCACTTATAGAGAAAGCCATTTCTGTTTGTCTCTACTTAGAACTTCTTTCACCTGGTACAAACCATAGTGTAAACACACACAACATATTGGGTGTGTGAAGTTTCAAACATCTAGCACCAACTGTATTCGATTTGCATCTCTCTTTCCATTCATTTCTATAGTGCAAAAAGAAGTGTAACTGAAAATTCAAACTCTTCCTCTCTGCAAACCATTCAACCAAGGAGAACCAAAGTTGGGGAACAAAGTGTGTTTAGTGAAAGGATGCATCCAACAGAGTATCAAAAAATCCAAAGAAAAAAAATTTGCAGCTTTTTCAGTACATGGGAATTGTCCAGTTAGCTCCAAAAACACTGATGAAGAAAGTCATTTCTGTTTGCCTCTGCTTAGAGCTACTTTTACCAGGAACAAACCACAGAGTGAAAACTTAGAATGGATAGGGTGTGTGAAGTCTCAAGCATCTAGCACAAACCATGTTTGATTTGCAGCTCTATATCCATCAAACTGTATAATAAAAAATGAAGTGAACCATGAAAATTCTAACTGTTCCTGTGTGCAAACCATTAAACACAGGAGAACCAAATATGGCAAAAAAAAGTGTATTTAGTGAAAGGATGAATCTGGCCAAGTATCAAGTAAATCCAATAAAACCATATTTGCATCTGTTTCAGTACATGGGAAATTTCCTGTTAGCTCCTAGAGTGCTGATAGAGAAAGACATTTCTTGGTGCCTCTTCTTGGAGCCACTTTCACCAGGAAGAAACCACACTGTGACCACTTAGAAAAGATTGGATGTATGAAATTTAAAGCTTCTAGCACCAACAGTGTTTGATTTGCAGTTCTATTTCCACCCACCACTACAGTGCAAAATGACATTTAACCTGCAAATTGAAACTGCTTCTGATTGCAAACCATGATCCAAGGAGAACCAAACTTGGATAACAAAGTTTGTTTAGTGAAAGGATGAATCCTGTAGAGTATCAAAGAAATAAAATAAATAGCAGTTTATTCAGTTCATGGGAAATTTTCTGGTAGCTCTAAAGCACTGATAGAGAAAGCCATTTCTGCTGGCCTCCACTAAGAGCTTCTTTCACCTGGCACAAACCATAGTGTGAACACTTAGACTATATTGGGTGCTTGAAGTTTCAAGCATCTAGTACCTACTGTATTTGATTTGCAGCTCTATTTCCTTCCATTTCTATAGTGCAAAATGAAGAGAAACCTGCAAATTCAAAATGCTCCTATCTGCAAACGATTGAACAAAAGAGAATCAAACTTGGGTACAAAGTGTATTTAGTGCAAGGATGAGTCTTGCTTAGTACCAAAGGAATCAAAAGAATAAATTTTGCAGCTCTTTCTTTCCATGTGAAATTTCCTTCTAGCTCCTAAAACACTGATAATAAAATCTGTTTTTGCATCCCTATGGTTAGAGCTACTTGACCAGGAACAAACAACAGAGTGAAAACATAGAACTGCTTGTGTTTGTGAAGTTTCAAGAATATAGCACCAACATTTTTTGATTTGTAGCTCTATTTCCATCCATGTGTATAGTGCAAAATATCATGAATACTGAAAATTCAATATGTTCCTTTCTGTAAACCATTGAACCTAGGAGAACCAAACTTGGGGAACAAAGATTATTTAGTGAAAGTATGAAGTCTGCAAACTATCAGGAAATCCAAGGGAAAAAAAATTGAAGCTCTTTCAGTACATTCTCATTTTCCTGGTATTTCCTAAAGCACTGATAAAAACCCACTTCTGTGTGCTTCTGCTTATAGTTACTTTCACCAGGAAAAAACACAGAGTGAAAACTTAGGACACATTGAGTGTGTGAATCTAACAAAAACTGTATTTGATTTGCATCTTTATTTTCTTCCACCTACATAGTGCAAAATGAAGTGAAACTTGAAAATTCAAACTCTTCCTTTATGCAAACCTTTGAACTTAGGTGAACCAAACTTGGAGAATAAAGTGTTTCATGGAAGAATGAATTCTGCTGAGTATCAAAGCAATACAATGAAAACAATTTGTAGCTCTTTCAGTACATGGGAACAATCCACAGAGTGTTCACTTAGAACTGATTGTTTAAGTGATGTTTGAAGCATCTTGCACAAACCATGTTTGATTTGTAACCCTATTTGCATCCATCTGTATCGTGCAAAACAAAGTGAAACTTGAAAATTTAAACTGTTCTTGTGTACAAACGGTTGAACCTAGGAGTCCCAAACTTGGGGTACAATTTGGGTTTAGTGAAATTTTGAACCCTGATGAGTATCAAATACATCCTATGAAAAAAATTCTTGCAGCTCTTTCAGTATATTGGGATTCTCCTGGAAGCACCTAAAGCAAGTTCTTAAAAGTTTTTCTGTGTAGTTCTGCTTAAAAGAACTTCAACACAGACAAACCTCAAAATGAGCACTGAGAACTAATTTTGTATGTCAAGGTTCAAGCAGCTAGTAAACACTTTTTTTTGGTTTGCAGCTCTATTTTCATCCACCTGTGTAGCGCAAAACAAAATAAAACCTGAAAATTCAAAATGTTTCTCTCTGCAACCCATTGAATCTAAGAGAAGTAAACTTAGAGAACAAAGTGTGTTTAGTGAAAAAATGAATGCTGCCAAGTATTAAAGAGATTCAATGAATAAATATTTTCAGCTCTTTCAGTACATTGAAATTCTTCTTCTAGCTCATAAAGCACTGATATAGAAAGCTGTTCCTGCATGCCTCTGATTAGAGCTACTTGGACCAGGAACAAATCACAAAGTGAACACTTTAACTGGTTGTTTGCATGAAGTTTCAAGCATCTAGAAAAACCATATTTGATTTGTAGCTCTATTTCCATCCATCTCTATATTGCCAAACAAAGTGAAACCTTAAAATCCAAACTTTTCCTGTGTGAAAACTGTTGAACCTAGGATTCCCAAACTTGGGGAACAAAGTGGGGATAGGGAAAGGATGAAGCCTACCAAGTATAAAAGAAAACCAATTAAAAAAATGTAGCAGCTCTTTCACTAATGTTGTAAATAACTCAAACTCAGGTCAAAATAAACAAGGAAGAAGAAGTAGAAGCCCCTTTATTGAATACAGCAGTCTGTTTATAGTATTGTGAACAAAAAAGGCAGCATTCCAAAAGCAATGATTCAGGTCTTTAAGCTAGCTAAACATAATATACAGAAGTAACTTACTAATCAAAAGTTATGTGCTTCTCATGGCTTAATCTACTCTTGGGCTGGAGCATTCTGAGCTCTGCTCTTTGCTAACAACAGATAAAATTTTCTCAGAGCCCTCCTACTGTACTTGGAAGAACATCCGGTTTGCAGGCTAGCTCCATCAAAGACAGCAAGGCATCTCATTTGCAAGCATGTTCACAGTCACCTTATCTAAACCTTGGCCAAATATCCTTTTTGCAGGCAAGCTCCACCAAGACAGCAGGGCGACTTGTTGCAAGCACACTCATAGTCACGTCTGATTTTCTATATCGCCTTCATTTTGTTTCTGTAAATGAGTCAAAGCAGAAACAATTAGAGAAATTTTATGTTTCAATTGCATTCACTTTTTTTGGAAGACTATATAAAACAAAACATAAAACAAAAATTGTTACAGTGTTACCAAAAGAAGTTGACAACAAGGTAGAGAAATGACATAAAGGATTCAAATTAGCAATATTTGAAGACAATTCTTGTAAGAGGTCAGATCTTGTCAATTCAGGTAATGTCTTACTAAAGGTGTTCATAATAGTTTTTTCCAAATTCATAATTTCTAAAGTTAAATTTTGATGTCCATTTTACCATCTTTTAAAAGTATCCCTGGAATCACTTGTATTATATGGCACAGGAGTCACACAAATATGAGAAGAATCCCAGTCACACTTCAAAACACTTGTGGTAGCCAAAATACTTACTTGATTGCCAAGCCAGGAAACAGTATGTTGTAGATTTATCACATCTGTATTCAATTGAGAGTCTAAAACCTTTTGTTGTTGCCATAATAAATGAGCATCTTGATCCCATGTACTCATGAAATCCGCAGTTTGAATTTCTTGAATCAAAGCAATGCCAGCTATCATAGCTGTGGCATTTACAGAAGCAACTGCAAGGATTGAAGCTATAACTATTTCTATAAATTGTCATGAGCAGTGTAACAAAACTTGAACAGCATTGAACAAATTAGTAACAGACAAAGGATCAGACCAAGGCCAAGTCAAATTAACAGGCTTCCACAGTTCCATGTGAGTTTTAACAATAACTAAGAATAATTATTAAATTCTATTAAATCCCAATTAGTTCTATCTATACATTGAGTAAAAAAAAAAAAAAAAAAAACAGTCTACACATGATAATGTTCCCCAAGTAATATAAGAATGAGAATCATTATGTGCTATAAGAAGTAAACAGAAAAAACAAGCCCCTTTACACAATGGAACTCCTTCAACAGCTACAGTTATATTAGAAATATTACACAGATTTTTATGGGATGGTATATCTTCAATTCCCCCAAATACTGGAGGAGGGAAGAAATTAATATTATCTGTACATACACAAACATCAAGTTCTCCCCAGGAAACAGCATGCACTGAAGGAGGATTAGGAACATAGGCCAAATTATCAAAAGAATGAGCAGAAACTGTACTTACCTGGAAATTAATAATTGCAAGCATAGCTAATAGAAGATTTTTTTCAGCTTCTTGAGTCAACCTTTACATCTGTCCGCATGTTGGGGATTCTGCTGTTTCTGTCACCATCGTAGAGGTTCTCTGCATTTCCAGCTCCTGAAATTGTCTGACAAATGGGTCACTCATTCCGCAATTTGATAAGTCCTGAAGGTACCTAAAAAGGCATTTTGCCTGTAGAAATAAAAGCAAACCCCGTTCCCATATGGTGCAATGACCCAGAAATCCACACTTTATTTTCATGCCTGTACCATATAGGTATTTCCGACTTTTGAAATAATGGCTGTGATTTAAATGTTGAGAAATGTTGCAGGGCTGCAGGAACCTCAGAAGCTGACCAAACATTTAAAAATTTAAAGTTAGTAAGATTTTATTAAGTATATTTTAGGTTTATAAGCCATAGCCATTTTTCCCCTCTTTGAGATCTTAGTAATTTTGACAAAAACCAACTTTGGGACACAATCTTAAATGTACTGAAATCTAGCATACTTCTTTTGTAGTCATTTTCAGATGAAGTGGAATGGGACACAGAGCCTTATCTTAAGCAAGGTGGGGCTTTTAATAAATATTAAGTAAAATGCTGTAGTTTGGAGGTTGATCTTTGCTTTTTGAACATCATTTTATAAAGCTCAAATAAATTGTGCTCAAGTTCACGTAAATATTAGCTAACATAATATGATATAACATTTAAAACATGAAATAAAGAAAGGCTGAAAGATTTAAACATTTTGTAAAAAATAGAAAAGTACTTTTGTGTGTTACAATATTAACCATAATGCAGATTACTCTCTCATTAACTTAAACATACATTTAAGTTGTACATCAGTGTAAAAAGTAACATAAAACTTTAAATATCTTATTGATAACAGGTCCAGTAATAGAACATCAAATGATATAAATAAATCTCCAATATTTCTTTCCTCTTAAGCCTAAAATTTCATACTACTTTAGAACACTAGTTTGATATACTGCTCTTTTAAAGCTACTACCATACAGACTTGTATATATGGAAGATAAGAACATATTAATAGCACCACAATTACATTTATGTTTTTATATTAATCAAGTTTAGCTTTTAAAGAAATAACATGGTACCATTCTCTAAAAAACACTGTTCTTAATTTCTATAAGATTACTTGCTCTGGAAATAAGAAAAACAACTGATTAAAACACAAGGTTATGGGTAAACTAATGTTTTAAGAAATCTTTGTCCTTTTAACATATGACTGATTGTGAAGACAAACTTACACAGACCTTCTTTATCAATTACTTAAAAAGTCTTATTTACTTTATCACATAAAGTATCTCTTATAAAGAAACACCCCTTTTTTCTATTAAATATGATTTTCAAATCTAGAACCTTCTAATATTATTTTCCTTTCCATCTGTTAACTTTTTTTTTCTGTTCACATTTTAAAACAATACTTGTAAATTTTTGAAATTTCTAAGTTTAAATTCCTTGTAAATTTTAGGCAGATTATTTTATATTAATAAAAAGAAATACTTGTTTTTACTTACAGTACTCTTAATTGAAGCAGTTGAAATTTTGAACTTTCGTATAAAGAGATCTTGTATAAACTCTTGTATCTAGAATCACATCTGTTTATCATTTCATGAAAACACAGTGTCTAAGTATCAGGGATGACAAAGCAACTTTATATCTTTTTTTATACATTTACCAACTTACAATATCATCAATAATGTTACCCAATGCAATGCAAGGAATTATGAGTACCCAATGGTATATTTAACATTTAGCATATTAACTTTGTTAATCAATCAGATATTTAACAAAAGTACTTATAAATGAGTAATCCTATGTCTAATTTACTTTACTTATTTTATCAAAACATCAGACAAGCGTAATGAACAGTGTTAGCCATTTCTTCCTTGTAGAAGAAAAGTCCTGTTGAAAAAAAGTCCTAGAACTAAAGCATATCAGACACTTCATAAACATCAACATTTTATTAGTATTTTTGAACACCTAGAAAAACTTTTAAGCTTAATTTTAAAGACATCTTATTTATTTTGAAAAATAAGATGCATTGAAAATTAAGCTTACAAGTTTTTTGTCCACCCAATTTAAATTGAACCATTTAAATCACGTGAATCAAAAATATTTGGATTCATATTTTTAAAATTTTTTATGAGTGATCCTCAGATATCTGCCAATCTTCCTATCATGTACATGGTGTATGGACATATGCACATACAGACACACAACACATAACACAAGGGTGCACACATAACACAATATTAAAGGCCTTGTAGCTTTTCTCAGGTGAAATCTCCACTGCAATATTTAAAAACTCCACAGTTGATTAAAAATAGAACTGATTATGAAAACATTAGCCTAGGTTTGTAGGATCAAAATCATGAGCTCAAAAAATATAGAATCTAAGAAAAAGCAAGTGTCTTAGAAAAAATGACCGGACGGTAATTAGTTTAGTCTACTTCGAGTTCAGGTTTGCAACAATCTTTTTGAAAATGACCTACTTTTCCACAATTGAAAAAAGTTCCCAATTTATTGGGTTCAAAGGCTGCAGCTATGACTGCAGCAAATATGGAAGTTTGATGTTCAATCCCTCCCACTCCAGAACAAGCTCTCATATATTCACTCAATGTAGTTTTGTTTGTTCTTTTAATGGTCTAAAAATATGTTTACATTCAGGGTTTGCATTTTTAAATGCTAATGTTTTTAATAATAGCTTTGCTATTTGATCTGGAACCACTGAAATCATTACAGCATTACACAGTCTTGCAAGAATATCAGTATAAGATTCAGTAGCCCCTTGTATGGTTTTAATGGTGGAAGTTTGTGCTTGACCATTGGGTATTACACGTCTCCAAGCTCTCAAGAAAACCTGTCAAACTGGTTGGATATCTTGATCTGTATATTGAGCCTGCTCTCTAAATGAACAGTAATTACCTTCCCCCATTAACTTATACTCCATAGGTCCAGGGGGATTATAAGTCTCATTCTCTCTTGCTGGTTTTCGTGCCTCATCTTCACACCAACTTCCAAATTATAACCACTGAGATCCTTCTAAAACTGTTTTTACTAATGCCTCCCAGTCCAAAGGAATAAGTAATTCAGAAGTTCCCAAATTTTCTAACATACCTAGTACAAAGTGACACTAAGTGCTATATTGAGAGATTGCAGCTTTTAAATTCTTTATAAACTTGTATTCCAATGCAGTGTAATTATAATCAATCATTTGGAGATTATGAAAGTTTTGTTTTCTAGTTATAGAAAATAAATGTGGTGGATTAACAAAACAGCCATGGGAAGCTGTAAGATCATAATCATCATATATCATAGTAAGAGGAAATGAAAAGCACTATTGTTCTCTACCCACATCAACTTTAGACTTTGTCATTTGAAAGAGAGAAGCCTTAGAAAGAACAGTAGGTTTAAGAGAGGACCATTGATTTTTTAATTTCATTTTTTCCACAAAGGCCTCCATTATTTGTTTCATACTAGAGTTGCTATCTGAACTTTCTGAATCCCCCTTATTTTCCAGGTTTGATGTAGAAAAATCATCTGCAGTATCACAGATATTTTCCTTGGGCTCCATTTTATTAACTTTAGTATCAGATTCTGATGTATCAACTTTGCTTTCATGATTAGAACCCTTTTTATTACTTCTCTCTAATAATTGTAATGCTTGAGTAATAGCACTACACAGTGTTCAAATCCTTAAAGAAATAACATTTCTAGCCTGATGCTGCTTATGGAATTCTTTCTGAACCAGTTTCCATTTCTCTCAATTTAACTGGACCTTGGTTTTATACTGGAACCTGTAACAATGACATTCTATCATTTAAAATAACTTCTTGAGTCTCTTATGAGATGTTTTATACCTGTGGAATATAATAATCCTTGCAGTAACTCCACATATTTTTCCTTTAAGGACTGGAAGTATCCCATGTTAATTCTGAAAATCTCCCTTTTGTTTTCTCAACCTGGGTCTAATACCTTTTCAGTGCTATGTTAATTCTGAAAGTCCCCCCTTCATTTTTTCTACCCGGGGTGCTTACCCTTTTGGTGCAGGATCCTGTGGACTATGCCAAGTACCACAAATAACTCAAATGCAGGTCAGCATGAACAATGAAGAAGAAGCAGAAGGAGCCCCTTCATTGAATACAGCAGTCTTTTTATAGTGTTGTGAACAAAGAAGGCAGCATTCCAACAGCAATGACTCAGTCTTTAAGCTTGCTAAACATAATATACAGAAGTAACTTACTAATCAGAAGTAACCTGCCTCTCATGGCTTAATCTACTCTTGGACCAGAGCATTCTGAGCTCTGCTCTTTGTTAATAACAGATAAAAATTTTCTCAGAGCCCTCCTAGACCACTTGGCAGAACATCATGTTTGCAGGCAAGCTCCACTGAAGACACCAGGGCGTCTCATTTGCAAGCACTCTCACAGTCATTTCATCTAAACGTTGGTGGAACTTCCCATTTTCAGGCAAGTTCAACCAAGACAGCAGGGTGTCTCATTTGCAAGCACACTTGTAGTCATGTCTGACACTCTACACAGTACATTGGGATTCTCCTGCTATTATCTAAAGTGAATTAGTAAAAGCTGTTCCTGCATGCTATTACATAGAATTATTTCAACCATGAACAAACCACAGAGTGAGTACTGATTACTCATTTTGTATGTCACGTTTCAAGCATCTACCACAAACCATGTTTGAACTATTTCTGTTTCTGTACACTTGAACCAAGAAGAACCGAGCTTGGAAAACAAAGTGTATTTAGTGAAAAGACGAATTTTTCTGACTATCAATGAAATCCAACAAATATATATATTCAGCCCTTTAAGTACATGAAAATTTTCCTGCTGACTCCTAAAGTTGTGATAGAGAAAGATGTTCCTGGGTGTCTCTGCTTAAAACTACTTTGACCAGGATCAAACCACAGAGTGAATATTTAGAACTGATTGTGTGTTTGAAATTTCAACATCTAGCAGAAACCATGTTTGATTTGGAGCTCTATTTTTATTTATCTGTATAGAACAAAATGAATTGAAACCTGGAAATTCAAACTGTTCCATTCTGTGAACTCTTGAACCTAGGAGAACTAGACATGGAGAACCATGTGTGTTTCTTCAAATGATGAATCTTCCCTTGTATCAAATAAATCCATAGAAAAAATTGTTGCAGCACTTTCAGTATATTGGCATCCTCCTGCTAGCTCTGAAAGCAAGTTAGTGAAAGATGCCCCTGCATGCTTCTTCTTAGAATTACTTCAAACAGGAACAAACCACAGAGAGAGCACTGAGATCTGATTTTATGTCAAGTTTCAAGCAGCTAGCAAAAACCGTGTTCGATACCCAGTTCTATTTTCATCCATCTGTATACTGCAAAATAAAGTGAAATGTGAAAAGTCAAAGTGTTCCTGTCTGCAAACCCTTGAACCTAGGAGAAACCAACATGGAGAACATATTGTGTTTTGTGAAAGGATTGATCCTGCCAAATATCAAAGAAATCAAACAAAAAAAAATTGTTGCAGGTCTTTCAGTACATGGGAATTTTTCTGTGAGCCTCTTGAGGGCTGATAGAGAATCTCTAGAGTGAAAAAAAAGAGTGCAGCACTTTCAGTATATAAGAATTTTCCTGATAGCTGTTTAAGCACTATTAGGGAAAGCTGTTCCTGTGTGCCTCTGCTTAGAGCTACTTTGACCAGGAACAAACCAAAGAGTGAATACTTGTATTGCACTATAGAGTGAGATGGAAACAGTTCCTGTGTGAAAACCATGGAACTTAGAAGTGTGAAACATGGGATATAGAGTGGGTTTAGTGAAAGTGTGAACCCTGCTGAGTATCAAAGAAATAAAAAAAAAAAAATTGCTGCAGCTCTTTTAGTACATTGGGATTCTCCTGCTGGCTCAAAATGTGAGTCAGTAAAAGCTGTTCCTGCATGCTTCTGTTCACTACTACTTCAAAACAGGAAAAATCCATAGAGAGAGAACTGATAACTTATTGTGTATGTCAGGTTTTAAGCAGGGAGCACAAACAGTGTTTGATTTGCAGCTCTATTTTCATCCACCTACACAGTGCAAAATTAAGTAAAACCTGATTATTCAATATTTTCCTGTCTTAAAACACATGAACCTAGGATAACAAAACTTGGAGAATAAAGTGTGTTTAGTAAATGGATAAATCCTCCTGAGTATCTAAGAAATTCAAGAAAAAAAAATATTGTTTCAGCTTTTGAAATACTTTGGGATAATCCTGTTATCTCTGAGAGTGTGTGATTAAAAGCTGTCCCTGCATGCTTCTGCTTGGAAATACTTCAACCTAATACAAACCACAGAGTGACACTGAAAACTCATTGTGTATGTCAAGATTCCAGCAGCTAGAACAAACCATGTTTGATTTGTACCTCTAGTTTCATTCATCTGTATAGAGCAAAATGAAGTGAAATATTAAAATTCAAACTGTTCCTGTCTGAGAACCATTGAAACTAACAGAAACAAAATTGGAAAACAAAGTGTGCTTAGTGAAATTATGAATCCTTACAAATATCAAAGAAATCTTTTTGAAAAATTGCAGCTATCTCAGTACATGAGAATTTATCTGCTAGCAACTTAAGAGATGATAGCAAAAGCTATTTCTGTGTGCTGTTACTTAGAGCTACATTTATCAGAAAAACAATAACACAAAATGAACACAGTAGTGATGGTGTGTGTAAAGTTTCAATCATCTATCATAAACCAATTTGATTTGTAGTTCTATTTCCCTCAATCTATATAGTGCAAAAAAGTGAAAGCTAAACATTCAAACTCTTCCTGTCGGTAAGCTGTTTAAACTAAAATTGCCAAACTTTGGGTAAAAAAAGTGCATTTAGTGAAAGGGTGAACCCTGCCAAAGATCAAAGAAATTCAATTATACAACTGTTGCAGCTCTTTCAGTAAATTGGGATTCTCCTGCTAGCTCTGAAAGCAAGTGAGTAAAAGCTGTCTCTGAGTGTTTCTGCTTTGAAGTACTTAAATAAGAAAAAAATCCACAGATAACTTACTGTGTATATAAAATTTCAAGCAGCTAACACAATCGGTATTTCATTTGCAGTTCTATTTTCATCCATATGTATAGTGCAAAACAAAGTAACACTTGAAAATTCAAGCTGTCCTTGGTTGGGAACCCTTGATTCTAGGTGAACCAAAATTGGAGAAAAAATAATGTGTTTAGTGAAAGGAAGAATCCTTCAAAGTATAAAAGAAATCCAATAAAACAATTGTTCCAGCTCTTTCAATATATAGGCAATTTCCTGCTAGCTCCTTAAGAACTGATAGAAAAAGCAGTTCCACCATGCACCTGTTGAGACCTACATTTACCAGAATCAAACCAAAGTGTGAGAACTGAGAATTGATGGTGGGTGTGAAGTTTCAAGAATCTAAAACAAAGAGTACAGACTTGAAGCTCTATTTTCATCCATCTCTATAATGCAAAACAAAGTGAAAAATGAAAATTCAAAATGATTCTGTGTGCAAACCATTGAACCTAAGAGTCCCAAAATGAGGGTACAAAATGGGTTAAGGGAATGGGTGATCCATGCCGAGCATCAAAGAAATACAATAAAATGAAATTTTGCAGTTCTTTCAGTACATAGGGATTCTCCTGCTAGCTCCTAAAGCAAAGTTAGTAAAAATTATTCCTGCATGCTTCTGCTTAGAAGTGCTTCCATCAGAAACAAACCACAGAGAGAGCACTGAGAACTGATTGTGTATGACATGTTTAAAGCAGCTACCAAAAACAGTGTTTGATTTGCATCTCTGTTTTTGTATAAGTATATAGTTCAAAACGAAGTGAAACCTGAAAGTTCAAAATGTTCCTCTCTGCAAACAGATGAACCTAGGATAATGGAACTTGCAGAACAAAGTGTGTTTAAGAAAAGCATGAAACCAGCTGAGTATAAAAGAAATGAAAGCAAAAAGTGTTGCAGCATTTTCAGTACATTGGAATTTTTCTGCTACCTCCTAAAGAAATGTCTGAGACAGCAGTTCCTGCCTCCCTCTGCTTAGACCTTCTTTGACCACAAAGAAACTGCAGAGTAAACACTTAGAATTGATTGTGTATGTGAAATTTTAAGCATCTAGCACAAACTGTTTTTAATTTATACCTCTATTTCCTTCCAAGTCTATAGTGAAAAAAAAGTGAAACCTGAGAATTCAAACTGAAACTGTGTGCGAACCTTTGCACCTAAGAATCCCAAACATGGAGTAAAAATTATATTTACTGAAAGAGTCAACTCTGCCGAGTATCAAAGAAGTCAAATGAGACTATTGTTTTACACCACAGTACATTGAGACTCTCCTGCTAGCTCCTAAATCAAATTAGTAAAAATGATTGCTTAGTGCTTCTGCTTAGAAGTGCTTCCATCAAGAACAACCCACAGAGAGCACTGAGAACTCATTGTGTATGACAAGTTTAAAGCAGCTAGGACTAACAGTGTTTGATTTGCATCTCTATTTTTGTGCAAGAACACATGCAAAATGAAGTGAAACCTGAAAGTTCAAATTTTTTCTGTATGCAAACCATTGAACCTAGGAGAATAGAACTTGCAGAACAAAGTGTGTTTAAGAAAAGCATGAATCCAGCTGAGTATAAAAGAAATGAAATAAAAAATGTGTTGCAGCTCTTTCAGTACATCATAATTTTCCTGTTAGCTCATAAAGCACTGATAGAAACAGCAGTCCCTGCCTGCCTCTGCTTAAAGCTTCTTTGACTGGAAAGAACCTGCACAGTAAATACTTAGAACTGATTGTGTGTGTGCAATTTCAAGCATCTAGCACCAACAGTGTTTGATTTGTAGCTCTACATCCATCCAACTCTATAGTGATAAACAAAGTGAATCCTGAAAATTCAAACTGAAACTGTGTGTGAACCTTTGAACCTAAGAGTCCCAAATATAGGTTAAAAATTATATTCAGTGAAAAGTTTATCTCTGGTGAGTATCAAAGAAATCCAATGAAACTATTGTTGTACATCTCAGTACATTGTGATTCTTCTGCTAACTCCCAAAGCTAGGTAGTATTAGCTTTGCCTGCTTGCTTCCGGTTATAAGTACTTCCACAAGGAGCAAAACAAATAATGAGCAATGAGAAGTGTTTTGGGATGCCAAGATTAAGCAGCTAGCACAGACATTTTTTGATTTGTAGTTCTATTTTTATTCACCAGTATAGTGTAAATTAAAGTGAAATCTGAAAATTTAAACATCTGCTATCTGCAAACCTTTGAAGGAGATCATACTTAAAGAACAAAGTGTATTTAGGGAAAATGTGAATCCTCCAGAGTATCAAGAAATCCAATGAAATTTTTTTTCTGCTCTTTCAGTACACGGGATTTTTCTGTTTGCTCCTAAAACCTGATAGACCAAGCTGTTCTTGCAAGCCTCTGCTTAGAGCTATATTAACCAGGACAAAACCAAGAGTGAAGAATAAAAGCTGATTGTATTTGTGAAGTTTCAAGAATCTATCAAAAACCATGTTTGATTTGTAGCGCTCTTTCCATCCATCGCTATAGTGCAGAGTGAAACCTGAAAATTCAAACTCTTTCTCTGTGCAAACTTTTGTGCCTAACAGATAAAAACTTGTGGTACCAAGTGGGTACAGTTAAAGGGTGAATCATGCTGAGTATCAAGGAAATCCAATGAAAAAAATGTTGCAGTTTTTTCAGTGTATTGAAATTTTTCTGCTAGATCCTGAAATGCTGATACAGAAAGCTTTTCCTTTCTGCCTCTGCTTAGAGCTACATTGATCAGGAACAAACCACAGTGTGAACACAGAGACCTCATTATGTGTGTGAAATTACAGGCTTCTACAACAATCATATTTGATATGTAGCTCCATTTCTACCAATTTTTTATAGTGCACAACAAAGTAAAACCTAACGATTCAAACTGTTTCTGTGTGCAAATAATTTAACCTAGGAGTCCCAAACTTGAGGTACAAAGTGGATTTAGAAAGTGTGTGAATTCTACCTAGTATGAAAGAAATCTAATGAAAGCAAATGTGACATCTTTTCAGAACATGGAATTTTTCTGTTACCTCCTAAAACGAGTTAGTAAAAATTATTCCTGTGTGCTTGTGCTAAGAATACTTTAAACAGAAACAAACAGAGTGTGTACTGAGAACTGAGGGTGAATGTCAAGTTTCAACCAGCTAGCAAAATCCGTGTTTCAGTTGCAGATCTATATTCATCCACCTGTATATTTGAAAACGATTTGAAATCTGAAAATTCAAACTATTCCGGTCTGAAAAATTTTAAACACAGGTAAATCAAACTTGCAATTCAAAGTGCGTTTAGGGGAAGATAAAAAGTGTCGAGGATCCAAGGAATCTATTGAAAAAAAATGTTGCAGCACTTTAATTACATTGAAATTATTCAAATAGCTCCTAAAGTGGAGATTAAAAAAATCAATTACTCCTGCATGTAACTGTTTAGTGCTTCTTCTACAAGAAACAAACATCAGAGTGAACACTTAGAACCGATTTTGTGTGTGAAGTTTAAAGTATCAAGAACAAATGGTGTTTTATTTGGAGCTCAACTTCCATCCATCTCTATAGTGCACAATGAATGGAAACTGGAAAATTCAAACGGTTCCTTTCTGAAAACCTTTTAATCTTGAAGAAATAAACTTGAAGAACAATGTGAGTTTAGTAAGAAGATGAGTCATGCAGAGTATCAAAGCTATCCAATTTAAAAAAAAATTGTCAGCTTTTCCATACATGTGGATTTTCCTGCGAGCTTCTAAAGCACTGACAGAAAAGGTTTTGCTGAGAAATGTTGATTTCTTAAGCATCTAAAATATGCCACATTTATTTGCTTATTTTTCTATTCATTATAATCACAAAATAATTGTGATTGTAATCCCACACGCTGCCTCCTAGTCATTCAAGGAAGTCAAGAGTAAATAATAGACAAATATGACACATTCTTCTATATGTCCCGCATGTACTTCCCTCAACATTTCTATGTTTGGCCTAATATTGAGTTGCTGCTCTTATTAATTTCAATATTTCTTATTTTAAGTATCAGCCATCTTGACTCTATTATTTATCTGGACACTTAACTTTCCCTTCATAAATTAATTCTTTGTATGCATTCCCTTTTCTCAGCTTCATATTCATAAAGCTGTTCTTTTGGCTTCTTTTCCATTTCTTTCCTTCCATAAGGGCACACTGAAGAACTTTTTATTTCCACCACATTCTGTCAATGTTAATTCTATACATATACCTCAACTGTTGCTATCTTTGTTTTCTACTATAACCTTGTAGCCTTATTTCTTTCTAGCATGTTCATCATCATGGAAGATGATATGTTAAAAAAAAATTACCTTTGAGTCAGGTGATGGAATGGAAGGACAATCATTCTTGATTCTGATTGCCTCCACAAGTATGGGTTCAACTACTTCCTTTTTGTGACTAGCAGGATTATTGTTCTCAGGTAAGTTTCCACTCTTTTGGTTCCCAGAGTCATTTTCTTCTGAAAATAAAAACAAAATAAACAGTATATAAAAATTCTGTAATTTAATGTCAATAAGCAGCACGATTTCAGGCAGTCTTCAAATAGCTTACCATCTTTCATGGATTGTCTGGAAGTTTTAATTAATTCTTCTCCTTCTTCTGGGATGTTCTAGAAAGAAAAAAAAATAAGGTATAATAAGAACCAAAGTTGACAAAATAATTAATGTTCTCCACTACTGAAGGGTACAACAGAATAAGAATTCTGATGTATACTCAAACAACAATTCTCTCACTTATAAGCTATACCTTCTATTTGGGTAAGAATTATGAGCCATGACAGAGAGATCTCCAAAATGTCACTCCCCTTATCTCCAATTGATTTTTACAAAAATGCTGAAATCCATTATACTATTTTCTTAAGCTGAATGATGTAGAATTAAAATCGTAACCATCTTTATTTAGACTACTTTTGAAGATGTTTTCTTCAGGGAAATATTAAGTATTAGAATAAGTAATTGTTTTAGAAAGGGATGCATGCTCTCTTTATTCCAGTACCTTCAAATAATTAAATTAACAAAATAATAAGATATAAAACAATACAATATTTCTGAATAAACCAGGTGGTGCTGCCTACCACCTCACCAGGTTTGCTTGACATAGGTAACAAAAAATAGTGGAGTAAGTCATTTTTAAAAAGATAAGCAAGAAGGAAGAAACTACCAAATTTTCATCTGAAGTCCAAATCTAAACTCACGTTTGGAGCAGGCTTGGAGGATATTCTTGTTCCTACTAATACATTTATGACATTACTCTAATTTGTTTATTCTTCCTTTATAGCACCAATTTGAGATAACTTAATCAAAACTTTCAGATTCCATATATTAAAAGAGAAGGCAAAATTAAAGCATATTTTTTAATTCAATAGACTTAATTACTAGTTATCTCTTGCATATTACACTATTTAGGACATTTCAGCAAGTAGACATTTATTTTATCCACATTTACTCATGTTCAACACTATATATAACACCAGCTTTTAGAAATGGTGCATTTTTCTGGGCCAAATGAGCTCAGTTAAGTTATGCATAATACCATAATAGCATTCTAAGTGGAACACAATATGATAGCTCTATACTTTTATCCCCCAAATAAAAATTACATCCATTTTACTCACATAATATTTGGCTATTAATAACTGAAATAAAATTAAAGTCACTTCAAAAACAAAAGATGTCATTTATATTTAAAATAATAGCTGCTCCAGAATATTTGCAAATATATTTCTTAACCTGGACTAGTTCATAAAAATAGTAGTGTTTTACAATAAACATTAAGTAAGTAACTACAGAAACATCTAAAATTTGAAATTTCAGAGTGTGACATAGATTTTGGATATTTTAAGAAACTATAATGAAAAAACAACAATTCTGAAACTACAGAATTGCCATACAATTATTGAGAGTTTCTGCTTCCAGAACTGGTTATTACTTTGCACATACCATCTATTTTTCAATTCGATGACGAATAAATTTTTAGAAAATTTCATTACCTCACATTTTTTAAAGAATTTTTATTGGTTCTTTTCAGTTATGTAACAAAATAGAAATTATATACTAGGATACAATTATAAAAGCATAGAATATAATTTGTTCTAATTCAAGATCTAGTACTTCCTTCTGTTATACTAATCTTTCTACTATTTGCTTATAGTTTTTTTTAAATTACTGTCACTTTTAGTGGAAAGACTCAAAGTATGGATATGCAAGCCCTTTTGAATACAAGTATTAAGATATAGATTCTAGATTTCTGGGTTGCCACAATTTCCAATATTACTTTAGTATAAATACAGAGCCAGGGAAAGAAATAAAGAATGCAGGTCTCCTCAAATGTTATAATACCAAAACACCAAGGGTCCAAGTGAAAAAAAAGTTATGTGCAATGTATATTTTACATTAAAAAGTAAAGGCACCAGGGAAATTCCACAATTCTATAAAAATTAATTTAGGCATGAGTATTATAATTTATGTAAGAATGATATAAAAACCACAGTAATGTAAACTGATCAAAAAAATCCTTGAATAAATATTATATTTCCACTGCAGTTAGAAAGCTGTTTCTAATGCAATTTTCCTGTCACTATGTATTTCCCAGCCAATTGTTCCTTCCAGCCCCCAAGACCCCAAGAGAACACTGATACAAAAAAATATTTAAAAAAACAATTCAACAAAATTCTTTAAAATAGATTCTTAGCAAATTTTCATAAAAAATGTAAGAAAAAATATAGCTAAATTTTCAGCATTAGCATCTTAAAACACAAAATTCAGAGTGAGAACTTGAGTTTTTTACAAAAGTTCACTTTACCTTAATATAAGCTTCATAGCTGCCCTCAACCATTACAAAACAGGAATCAACTAGATGCGATTTTTTGGTAGATCTTAAGAGCAAAAATATATAACAAAAATGATGAGTAGTTTTCTTTTTAAAATAAACTCTGTTTAAATTAAGGTATAACCAATTAAATGATGTTTCTTGATTGATACAATTAAAATATGACCTCCATTTTAAAAAAAGGCTCATATTCACCTCTTTCTGCCTCTACTGTTGTGAATCTATAAAATATTCAATGAAGGCACTCTTAGTTCCAATTCAGAGCAATAGCCAGTACATCAGCAGAACTTCATAATAATTTATTCTTCCAAATTGCCTGTCTTGTAGGCTAAATTTAAAACCCACATAATGGCTGACATTTTTTTTTCACCTTAACTGAAACAAACCTCTGATAACACAAGACAAAAAAAAAAAAACAAGATGCACAGTTTCCTCTCGTGAATATCCAGGAATCAAATACTAAGCAATATTGTTATTCAGCATTAAAATCACCAATAATAATACATTATTCATTCCCTCTACCCACAAACAGTTCACAGAGTTCTCTGGAACTTTAGAAAATTTTGGAAGTTAAAAAGTGAATATGTATGTTATTTAAATTATGTTTGTCAGAAACATTGAAATAAATTATGAAATTGATTTTTCCTGTATAGGTCCCATTTTATTCAGGTCTTCATAAACAAAAAAGCACTTTAAAACCTCTATGGGCACTCAGAAACTCAAGGGGAAAGACTGCCAAAAAAGCAGAGTCTTGGTAATTGTACCTCTGTTTCCCTAACTATTATGTGTATGTCCTCATTGCTCTGGGAATCCATTTCCCAGTCCCACATCTGCAAAACTCAGTGGCAGTCTCCAAACTTGAAATCTACATCCGTTGAATATGCAGATTCTTGACACAAGGTTAAACTAAATGGAGTCCCCATCACTGGCCTGTCTAAATACCTTTCCACCTACTCAAATGAATCTTTGTAATAACTTTGCCTGCCCAGCAGGCATGTACATTATAAAAACATCAGCAAGTTGCAAAGAAAGTAAAGGTGAATGGAACCTGCATTGGGCAACAGATCCCTATATTCTAACAAATTCTAAAACCTGTTTCACTAGTCTCTAATCTTTTCTTGCATCACATAGATGAAAACAGGCAAAATACAAGCTGTTAGGAATTCCTCTAAATTTTGTATTAATAAGACTTTATAGAGGGCTTTTAATATTCTGTGTCCTTAATTCCTGTTTTGTGCTCATCAACTTACCATAAACCCCAAGATTTTGTTCTCTTTTTTTAAAACCCTTATTCCTACCCAACACAGTGATGTTACTCTTCAGAAAAGCCCTTTCCTTCACTAGTTAAATTTTGATCTTCTATCACTGTGTTCACTTAAAAAATCTAGTCTTGTCCTTTTTAGTTGAGTTCCTATAGTCAATCCTCAATGTATTATGAAAAAATTCACCATACAACAATAACCAGAAAATGTAGTAATCTCAGAATTAAGGAACTAGATTTCAAATCTCATTGTCATCATTGTTTGTACTCAGAAAAGTCCCTTTAATATATATGTAAGACTCAGGTTCATTCTCAAAACTATAATTTGGTCAGCATGTCAAACACAAGCTGAAAGACTAGATAGTTGCTAAAATTCCTTAAAATTATGACATTTCTGAACTTTTGATTTTATCAAGAAAAAATATAATATTCAATTGACAAAATAAAACAGAAACACAAAGAGAAGAAAACAGAAAATAGAAATTAAATAAAAGATTATATTCATAGAAAAACGAAAAAAGTATAAAGGTCTTCATAAAATGGATAAGGGTAGTAATTGAAGAGAAACTAACTGGAAAACCAGGAAGTAGAAAAATTAGAGTGTCTTCTAAAGATTAATATAATTAATTAAACATTGTCTAAGTAATGTTATCTTCACATCCAGAAAAATAATTTCTCTTCAGCAGTTGCCTGATCTTGTTTATTAAAAACCATGTGGCCATAGCTCTATGAGATTTCCTAAGAAGTTTTGATGTATTAAGAAAAAAAAATGGTTACCAGAGGAACTGTAAATGTCAGAACAAAATCTTGGACTATAACCCAGCTTCTCAGGTAAAATATAATTCAGAATTAACACACAACTGCCTTTGACTTTCTAAATTGATGGTACACAACTGATGATACATCTCAGTATCAACCTGGACAGTGGAACAACACAATGGTGTTGTCAGCCAGGTAAGACTACAGTCTAAACACAGGCTTGAAACTTACTAATTAGGCAAATGTGGGACAAATAGTCAAACTCTAGGAATAACAGTTGCTTTATGAGTAATTAACATGTTATAATAACACAGGTACTTTCAAAGTGCTTATAAGACAACTTTAGGAAACAAGTGTTAACTGAATGTGGTGTCTGTCTCAGAATAGAATACTCAAAATATCCTTTTACCTTCACTATCCACTTAGTTAATAGACATTTTTTTATTTAAAAATCTATAAATTCATATGTTCTAAATGAGTCATCTTTAGAACTTTCTTTCACTATTAAAGAAAACAGTAAAATATAATTTTAATCAAAAACAGAAATATAAAATATTAAACATTTATGACTCTGATGTTTTGTTGTAAAATATTCCTCCAGGCCCATACTTGAAGAAATTTTTAGAATTAATATTAATTGCATTTCTGACAGGTAAGGAATGAATGCATTAACATCTCCCACTTTGTACTTATCAAATGCAAGAAATAAACATGGGGATTATAAAAGTTTGATACTTAAAATTAAATCATTAGTCCCATGAGCATAATCCTTACTAAAATCTGCAAAAAGGAAAGAAAATTGTATCATTGTCACATAAAGTAGCACATAGGTATAAGTGTCAAACAAGGGGAGACATGATGGTGGATTAGCAGGAAGTGGCTTTTCTTGCAGCTCTACCACATGGGACTCAGAAAGTGAGAAAACTGTTTCTCTGTGAGGTGCGTGATAAAAGTATGCCACTGATACTCAATATTAGACAGAGAACCTTGAAAATTGGGGAATTTGGGGTGCATCAGACAAAGATGAGAAACAGAACTGGAGCTTAGGTTTTGATGTGAGTGGGGAAATTAGTACACCTGGACAGGAAAGCCTGAAAAGTGCTGCAGACAAGGGGCTAGGGTTGTGGCTCAGTGGTAGAGTGTTTTTCTAGCATGCATGAGGCATTGTCAATTCTCAGCACCATGTAAAAATAATAAATATACTATGTCCACCTAAAACTAAAAAATATAATAATAATAATAATAAAACTGCTGCAGACAGTCTTGGAATGCAGAATCTAGGACCAGAGTGTCAAGCCTGCCCTGGGCAGACTCAAGCTTCTCTACTCATTAAACTGTGGCATGAAAGTCACCCCCGGTCTGCCTACTATGTACTGGGAGCTGAAGCTGGAGACATACTTAAACATCTGCACTGCAGTGGTACCAACTCAGACTGGGAACTTAGATCCATGTTTTGAGGCTTAGTCCGATACATAAATCTGTCAGACACCAGCCACAAGACCTAAACTGAGCCTAGAAAATCAAGACGATTTCTGGCATGGACAGTATCTTTTCTGGCGGTAATGCACGTCAGATCGGCCAAAGAGAACCTGTCCTCCTCTCTTCCCTTTACACACCAGTAACCCAAATCAGTGGCAGTGGCTTCAAAATCTCAATGAGCAGGAGTAATGAAGCTTGGTGCTTGGGGGCAGACCTTAGGAGGTCAGAAAGAACAGTACCCTGGAAAAACAGAACTGGTAAATGACTGTCTTCCCTGTCCCATGAATGTAGCCCTGGGAGAAAAGGGTGTATAGTACTAGGTGTGCTTTGATTTATTTATGCCCAGTAACTCCCCATGCAATGAAACATCTGGGGCAAATATTGGACCTCACTGCCTCCCCTGAGAACATCTTGTATAACCTACCCTGGGGGTGGAGCTGACAACACCTCTCACAGCTCCCCATAGAATCTCATGGAGAATGGAGACTGAGAGATGGAAAGACACTTTGGAACAGACATCAAGCACATACTCTGAGTAACAATCCTATTTTTTTTTCTTTTTAGTTTTTCTATGTGTACTGATGGATACATGAAGGACATTCATACACTTGTACATGTACATATTTGTTTATGCTTTCTCATTTGCACCATTCTTAAACAGTTATTTTTCCTTACTCTGTTGTTGAGAGTTAACGTTTTCAATTAGCATATTTTTGGATTCACTTTGTATTCTGTTTCACACCTTTTATATATTTTTGTTTCTATTTCTCTCTTTCTTTTACAAACAAATTCCATTATTCTCTCTTTACTCTTTATTTTACTTTTTTTCTCCTTCTTCCTCATAAATAATACATCCTATATCACCTCTGCATCTGCCCTATTCACATCTTGAAACTGCTAATTTTGTTCTATCCCCATTGCTTCTTTCATCATAGTGATTCTATTTTTAATTTCTCCCAGTACTCTTGTTTTATAAAACTCCAGACGCCACCACTAATGCTAAAGCAACAATTAATACAACTGAAGCCATAGAAAACACTTATTCTTTTATTTTATGAAAGATATAATTCATGATTACTTACTGTCTTTAGTGATATAAATTGATACAGTTCTGTTTATTGTGCCAATTAACTTTGTATGAAAATAAAAATTAAGTATGCACTTTAGTTCTATATATTTTATGCACAGCTGGTTGCAATTATTTGGCTCCCCCCCAATATGTGTGCCACAGGATATCTACAGGAGCACTAGAAATGCACAGACTAGAAGTTCTGTTTCTACAGATCCATTTAGATACATGACTAGAAACACAAACAATATCAACAAGTAAGGGAACAAAGCATCCCAAACAAAGCAGAATGACTCAACAGCATATTCTACAAAAACCAAAGTGAATAAAACATCAGAGAAGGAATTTTGAAAGACTAGATTTCAACTGACCTATGAGATAAAAGATACTGTAAAAAGTAAAATCACAGAAAAGACACAAGAAGTAAAATATCAATAAGAAAATAGAAGTTCTAAAGAAAAATCAATCAGAAATTCTCAAAATGCAGAAATCAATAAACCAAATTAAAAATGTAATGCAAAGCATCACCAATAGTCTAAATGACTTGAAGGACAAATGTTCAGGTAATAAAGAAGTAGTACATAATCTTGAAAATAAAATTCATCATGGAGAAAAGATGTTACCAGACCATGAACAGAATATTCAAAAAAATATGGGATAATAAGAAAAGGTCAAATTTAATATTTATTGGGGTAGATGAAGGTATTGAATTTCAAAGCAAAAAATGAACAGTCTTTTCAATGAAATAACAGAAAAATTCCAAAATCTTAAGAACGAAATGAAATATCAAACACAGGAGGTATATACAACTCCCAATATATAGAATTACAACAAGCCCATGCCTAGCCACAATATGAAAATGCCTAATATACAGAATAAATATAGAATTTTAAAACCTGATAGAAATAAATGATTGGTCATATTCAGAGGCAAACTGATCCAGATCTCAGTTGGTTTTTCAACCCAGACCCTAAAAGCTAGGAGGTCTTGAAATAATATATACCAAGCTCTGAAAGAAAGTGGATATCACATATAATACTAAGTTATGTCAGATTCGAATATGAGATAAAATTATTCATAATAAACAAATGTTAAAAAATTCACAACTAGAAAGCTGGCATTATAAAACACACTCAATAAAATGTTTTATTAAGAAAAAAAATAAAATATGCAAATAAAAACAAACAGAAAGTAAAACTACAACTAAAAGAATAGTTAATCAAAGTAGAATCTATTTCACCTTGATAACTAGAAATAAATAAAAAAAACAGAAAACATAAATCATCTCTCAATAATAACACTGAATGTTAATTAACTCAGCTCATCAGAAGACATGTACTGGCAGATTGAATTAAAAAAAAAAAAGAACCCAATAATAGCCTGTCTCCAAGAGACTCACCTCTTAGGCAAATATATACACAGACTAACTGTGAAAGGATGGGATACACATATAACTCGCATGGATCTTATAAAAAGCAGGTGTTTCTATTTTAATTTCTGATATAATGGACTTTGAGCAAAAGTTCATCCGAAAAGATAAAAAATCCATTTTCATACTGCTTAATAGAGTAATACAACAGAAGTAAATAACAGTGCTAAATATATATACTTCAAACTATGGAGCATCTATGTAATCAAAGAGATCCTTCTCAATATTGAGAATCAAACAAATCACAACACAAAGATATTGGGAACTTTAACATGCCTATCTCATCACTGGAAAGATCATACAAAAAATTAAATATTAAAATAAAATTACAATAAATAATTTAGACTTAACAGAAATACATAGAACATTTTCCAAAATAAACCATATTTTAGTACATAAAGCAACATTTTACAAATGCCAAAAATAGAGCTAATACCTTGAACTCTTCAGATCATAATAAAATAAAACTAGAAATCAACAATATGAAAATAAAAAAAACACTAACACTAGGAGATTAAATTCACTACTAAATAATGAATAGATAGCTGAAAAAAATCAAAGTTTAAATAAAAAATTAAATGTAAATGAGAATAGTGATGCAATATATAAAAACCTTTGGGACACTATGAAGGCAGTTCTAAGAGAAATGTTTATAGCATTGAGCCCATACATTAAAAGAATAGAAAATTATTTATTAAAATAATCTAATGTTACATCTTAAGGGCCTAGATAAAAACACTAAAATCAGCAAAATAAAGCAAATAATAAAAATCAAAAATGAAATTCATAAAATCAAGATGTAAAAATTGAAAAATAAATGAATCAAATTTTTTTAAATAAACAAAATTGATAAATTTTAGACAAGCTAACAAAGATAGAAAAATGCAAAGTACCAAAACCTATGGTGAAAATGGAAATATCAGCACAGACACTACTGAAACAGAGCATAAATACAAGCTGTTTTACAAAATCTATACCCCAACAAGCTAAAAAATCGTAGACATCTGTAAATTTTTGGAGACATGAGCTACCCAAATTGAACCAGAAGTATATAGAAAATTTAAACAGATCAATTACAAATAATGAGAATAAAGAAGTCATCAAGACCCTACCAACAAAGAAAAGCCTAGGACCAGATGGATGCTCAGCCAATTTCTACCAAACCTCTAAAGAAGAACCAATACCAATCCTCCTCAAATTATTTCATGACATTAAATAAAGAGGGAACTCTTTAAATATTTTAAATGAAACCTATCTCACACTGATACCGAATCCAGACAAAAATACATCAAAAAAAGAAAAAATTCAGACTAATATCCTTGATGAACATAGATGCAAAAATCCTCAATAAAATACCACTTAATCTCATACAAAAATATATTTTAAAAATAGTGCATCATGACCAGTGGGTTTCATCCCAGGAATGTAACATTTATTCAATAAATGTAATTCATCACACAAATAGACACAGAGATGAGAACACGTGATTACCAAAATTTATGCAGCAAATATTTTGACATAATACCACATCCATTCATGTTTTAAACACTATAAAAAACAGAAATGAAGGAATCATACCTCAACATTGTAAAAGCTATACATGACCAACCCCAGGCCAACATAATTCTAAATGGAGAACAACTACAGAATTTCTTCTAAAGACTGGAATGAGACAGGGATACCCATTTTCACTATTTCTATTAGTACACAAAGCAACTCTTAGCAAATACAAAATGTAGAGATAATACCCTGCAGTCTATCAGATCATAATAGAATAAAACACTAGAAGACCAAATTCACTACTGTATACAAATAGAGAGCTGTACAAATCAGGCTCTTTAATCTCTAGCCAGAGCAATTTGGCAAAAGAATGCAATTAAAGAGATATGAATAAGAAAGAAAGGGCTAAAACTACCTCCGTTTGAAGGTGACATGATCCTGTCTTTAGAAGACCCCCCTCAAAAAAAAAAAAAAAAAAAAAAAAAAAAAACCTCACTAGAAATCTTCTAGAACAGAAATGAATTCATCAAATTTCAGGATACAAAAGTAACATTCATAAATCAATTTTGTTTCTATACTCCCATAAAGAATGAGCTAAAAATAATTAGGAAAATTATCTTATTCAAAATAGCATAAAAATACTTGAGAAACAAACTACCAAAATAGGTAAAGGACTACTACAGTGAAAATTACAGAACACTCAAGAAGTAAATTGAGGAAGACCATAGGAGATGGAAAGACTTCCCATGTTCTTGGACAGGCAGAATTAATATTGTCAAATTGACAATACTACCGATAGTGCTATAAAATTTTAATTTAATTCCCTTCCAGAGCCCAAAGATATTCTTCACAGAAACAGATAAAGCAATCATGAAATTCACTTAAACAAGAGACCCAGAATACCCAAAAAAATACCTAGCAAGAAAAATAAAGAAGGAGGCATCACAATATCAGACTTCAAATTCATCACACAAATAGACACAGAGATGAGAACATGTGATTATCAAAATTGATGCAGCAACTATTTTGACATAATACCACATCCATTCATGTTTTAAACACTATAAAAAACAGAAATGAAGAAATCATACCTCAACATTGTAAAAGCCATACATGACCAACCCCAGGCCAACATAATTCTAAATGGAGAACAACTACAGAATAAAGACAAAAACAGTATGGTATTGGCAACAAAACAGGTAAGACAACCAATGAAACAGAAGTCAGAGACAAACCTACATAAATACAGTTACCCCATACTAGACAAAGGCAAAAATATCATATACTCGTGAACATATAGCCTCTTCTACAAATGGTGCTGAGAAAATTGGAAATCTATTTGTAGCAGAATTAAATTAAACATTAATCCTCTCACCATGCACAAAACTCAACTCAAAGTGGATCAATGACTTAGGTATTAGACCAGAATCCCTGCACCTGATGGAAAAAAAGTAGGCCCAAGACTCCAACATATCAGCTCAGGAATTGTCTTCTTAATAACATATCTAAAGCACAAGAAGTTGTTGGTGGGTCTACATGGAGGAATGCTTCTTATCTTTCTCATTGTGCATCAGGGAAGTCCTAACATACAACACTATATTTTGGAACAGAATGTCGTCAGAACACTGCCAAGCACCATTTCTCTGCTCCTTTGACAAGAAGTTATTCCCCTGTTGGTACAAGGCAGTTCCCAGACTTTTGGTGTCAGGACTCCCGTAATATGATATGTTGTGTAACATTTCTGGCCTATCATGACTGTAATATGTAAATTGGCACTTAGCCACTAAAAAGTTATTTTGCTGCATAATACAGCAGAAATAATTCTCTGCAACTGTCTTTGGAGGGGTTTCTCTGTGCCCTCAACCTCCCAATAGTAGATGCTGGAAGGGCGGGCCCCTCAGCACAAGGTAAAGTCAATCATCAATAAATGGTGCTGCATCAAAATAAGAAGCTTCTTCACTGCAAAGACAAAGAAACAGGACATGAAAAGGGAGCCAACAAAATAGGAAAAATAACTTTGCCACTTGCACCTCTAAAAAAGCATTAACTTCCAGGGTAGACAAAGAACTGATAATAATAATAATAATAATAATAATAATAATAATAATAATAATAAAAACTTGAAACTAATAATAACACCATCACCCACCACCACCCATTTAATAAATGAGCAAAGAAATTCAACAGGCACTTCACAGAAGAAATGCAGATGGTCAACAAATATATATATATATATATATAAATCTACAGAAATTAGAGGAAAGCAGTAAATAGATCAGAGAGAGAAAGCTTACAAAGACATTCCAGTGTAGGAGACAGCAAATATGCTGTCTTACTTCCAGCTACTTTTTCTATCTTATGTGTGGTACAAACAAAACTTTACCTCCTCTAGGGATAAAAGTGTTGAAAGATGACAACCTTCAGAGTTTATACACTCTTATCCATACCACGTTGTCATGTGGAAATGTAAAAAGAAGTTCTAGGGAGGTAGCAGCAAGTTGTTATGTAGTAATAGCTGATATGATAAAATATTTAAATAGGCCATGAACTCACCCATGCTTTCAGAATGAAGCAAACATTTTCTCTCCAGATAGTAGAAGAAATTCCTCCCCACTTCATTAAAACTATAAAAGAGAACCAAAGAATACAACAACAAACAACCAAAAAAAAAATGTGAATCTTCTGGCATTTACTCTGAGAGAATCTACTGGTAGGGCAGAGGAAAGAGCTAAGGGGTAATGTATTGCATAGAATGAATGAGCTCTGGCTTCAGTCCCCAACAATGAAAAAAATGATGATGATGATGACAATGATGGTGATGATAATGACTATTTGATGATGATGATGATGGTGATGAATTTTAAAAGAATTACACTCTTAAAATTGTATAGACTTAGTTTATATTCACCACTCAAAAGAAGAGGATTATTTCAATTCATGCATTCTATTTGCATTCTAGTCTTATTTCCCATGGCAAGGTAGATGTGAAAGAAATTTTGATGACAATTTATAAACTATGACTTTTTTTAAAAAAATATATTTTTTTAGTTGTAGTTGGACCTTTATTTTATTTATTTTTATGTGGTGCTGATGTTCGAATTCAGCATCTGGCATGTGCTAGGTGAACACTGTACTGCTGAGCCACAAACCAAGCCCAAACTATGATTCCTTCAGATTGTTAAATTACATTAAGAAGAGTTTATCTGGTCCCAGCAGAGCAGGATGGTCCAATTAGTACTGTGTTATACAATATGATGTCAATTTTCTCAATCCTCTTCATAAGTGTAAGGCATTTATAGACTCCATACTTCTTCAGCATGCAATCTATATGCCCTCATATCCTATACTGATGAAAAAAGTACTAAAAATGAAGGACAACAGCTTTAAGTGTAGCCCACTCACAGAGAATGTGTCTCAATTTCATTATGCTATGGGTTCAATCTTTGGCACCACAAAATCACTGAGATCTATTTTTTCAAGTATATTTTTTCCTTTCCCATTTAATTGTGACCTGAATAATTCATGAACATTTACACATATTCATAATTCTTTTTCTCATGTTTAGTTTTTGTTGTTGTTGTTGTTGTTTACTGGGGATTAAACTCAGGGATACCCCACCGCTGAGCCACATCCCATCCTTGCTTTGTATTTTATTTAGAGAAAGGGCCTCACTGTGTTTTTTAGCACCTAGCCATTGCTGAGGCTGGCTTTGAACTCATGATTCTCCTGTCTTAGCCTCCCAAACTTCTGGGATTATAGGTGTTAACCACTGAGCCCAAAGATTTCTAGCATTTTTGAAGCTGCTTAGTTTTCATGGATCAGTATTTGGACATACCAATAAAGAAAAGTCCAGGACTAGATAAATTCTCTGGCAATTCCTACAAAATCTCTAAAGAAGAGATAACACCAATACTCCTCAAATTATTCCATGAAATAGAAATGGGTGGAATACTTCCAAACTCATTCTGTAAAGGAAAAATCACACTGATACCAAAACCAGACAAAAATATATTAAAGAAATAAAGCTTTCCCTAATGAACACACAGGCATAAACTCTTAATAAAATACTGAAAAAAAAAAAAAAAAAACTACATACGAAAACACATTAGAAACATAGTGAATCATGATCAAGTGGGGTATATCCCAGGGACACAGGTTGGTTCAACCTATGGAAATCAAAACATAATTCATTAGTAGACTTAAAAAATCACATTATTATCTCAATACTTGAAGAATGAGCATTTGACAGAGTACAGCATCCACTCATGTTCAAAATGGTAGAAAAATTAGGGATAATAGGAATACAACTGAACATTTTAAAAGCTTTATACCCCAAAACCCAAGACTAACATCATTCCAAATGGGAAAAAATGAAGCATTCTTTCTAGAAACTAGAACAATACATGGATGCCCTCTTTCATCAATTCTATTCAACTTATGAATATTGAAATTCTAACCAGTGCAGTTTGGAAAAAGAAATTAAAGAGATATAAATAGGAAAAGAAGAGCTCAAAGTATCCCTATTTGCTGACAACAAGATTCTGTATGTAGAAGACCCAAAAACTACATCACAAAACTTGTAGAACACATAAACACACTCAGAATAGTAGCAGGATATAGAATTAACACTCATGAATCAATTATGATCCTGTACACAAATTATGCATCAGCTGATGAATCATAATTGGCTCAAAAAATTTTAAAAAATAAAATAATTGGGAAACCATCTAAGAAATAAAAGCTCTCTATTATGAAAATTACCAAACACTAAAGAAAAAAATTGAAGAAGACCTTAGAAGATGGAAGATTTCTAATGTTCATGTATTGGCAGAATTAATGTTACCAAAATTGCCATACTACAAAAATGCTATAGTTTTAATGCAACTCCTATTAAAATGTCAATGATATTTCACAAAGAAATAGAAAAAGCAGTCATAAAATTCACTTGGAAAAACAAGAAGTCCAGAATATTCAAAACAATACTTAGTGAAAAAATGAAGGAGGCAGCAGGCATCACAATATCTAATCTCAAATTATACTATAGTGCTACCAAAATGGCATGGTATTGGCACCAAAAAAAGGCAAAAAGTCCAATGGAACAGAGAAGATATCACAGAGACAAAAATCACATAAATACTGTTACCTCAAGAAAAAAGCACCAACAACATATATTGAAAGAAAAGACAGCCTCTTAAACAAAAGGTAATGAGAAAACTGGAAATATGTATGTGGTATATTCAAATTGAACCCCTATTCCTATCCATGCACAAAACTCAACTCAAAGTACATCAAGGACCTAGGCATTAGTCCTGACATCCGGTACCCACTAGAAGAAAATATAGGCCCAACTCTAAAATCATATTGGCCTAGGAACTGACTTCCTCAACAAGACTTCTAAATTGCAACAAATAACATCAAGAATCAATAAATGGGAAGGTAACAAAGTAAAAAGCTTTCTCACAGCAATGAAAATTATCAAGAACATGCACAGAGAGCCTACAAAATGGGAGAAAATCTTTACCACCTGCAACTCAGAACATTAGTCTTTTGGATATATAAAGAAGTCAAAAAAACCAGCTCAGGAGGCTGAAACAGAAGGATCAACAGTTCAAAGCCAGCTTCAGCAATGTTGAGGCACTAAGCAACTCTGTATCGAAAAAAATGCAAAACAGAGCTGGGGCTGGGACTCAGTGTTAGAGAACTTGCCTTGCAGGTGTGAGATCCTGCGTTTGATCCTCAGCCCTACATAAAAATAAAAAAAATAAATAATAATCAAGTAAATAAATAAATAATAATCAAGTAAATAAATACATTGTGTCCATCTACAATAAAAATAATAAAATAAAATAAAATACAATGCAAAACATACGGCTGGGGATGTGGATCAGTAGTTGAATGCCCCTGAGTTGAATCCTCAGTACTTGACCCCATGAAAAAAAAAATCAAAAAACTTCACACACACACACACACACACACACACACACACACACACATAACCCAATATAGGTAATATTCTCTTCTAGTGGGCATAGGATGTCAATAAATGTGCAAAAGATCTGAAACTGGTAGTTCACAGAACAAGAAACACAATGGGTCAACAAATATATTTTTAAAATGCTCAATATCTAGCAATTAGAAAAATACAAATTAAAACTACATTGAGATACCGTTCTTGGTCCAGTCAAAATGATACTTATCGAGAATACAAGTAACAATAAATGCTGGAGAGGATGAGAGAAAAAAGTTATATTCATACATTGCTAGTGAAACTGAAAATTAGTTCAAGCACTCTGGAAAATAATATAGATATTCCTCAGAGAACTTGGAATGGAAACAACATCAACCAGTTATAAACCCAGTTGATTATTGATTTTATTTGTTGCAATTTAGAAGTCTTGTTAAGGAAGTCAGTTCCTAAGCTGACCTGATGTAGAGTTGGGCCTACATATATAACCAAAGGACTTAAAATCAACATATTACAGTGACACAGCCACATCAATATATACATCAGCCCAATTCACAATAGCTAAGCTATGGAAACAACCTAGGTGCCCTTCAATAGATGAAAGGTTAAAGAAAATGTGGTACATATACACAATGGAGTATTTATCATCCATAAATAAGAATGAAATTTATGGCATTTTCTGGTAAATGGATGGAACTTGAGACTATTATACTAAGTGAAATAGCCCAATACCAATAAACCAAAGGCCAAATGTTCTCTCTGATTCTAAATAGAGTCAATTATAGCCCATGTATCTACAAAATACACTCTACTGTCATATATATCTAAAAATATTAAAATAAAACTTGGTGCTGAAAAAATTAAAAATAATAACAGAGTTAAAAATCTTTCACCTAACACACCCATTTAGTAATGGATAGAGATGACTAAAATTCAGTGGTCTGGATACCCTAAAGCAAGACTAGAAACAAATGAAGCAACTCTTAGGGAATTATGCAGGTACTAGATCTTCATATATGCAAATTCTCAGCCTAGATCTCTCCCATATATTTGCAGACAACATATTATTGACAAGTATGGAGGAACAACCTCAGAAAATGCATTTCAGGTGCTCTACTGAATATATCACTATTCAACTAATATGAATCTATTCTTACAACACTGACACAGAAAATTGTTACTTGACAGTGCAAACTATCACAACTCATGAGTCACAGATAAGACATAGGAAACTATAATACAGAAGCCATATGGAAAAGAATTCAACATTACACATTTAACCAGTAGCACAGGACACATCATCCAGGGAAAGCTATTTTCTAAGCAGACACTCACATAAATGTGGAAAAGATATATATCCCTGAAGATGTACAAATTTCAATATAGAAATATAAAAAAACAAGGTAGCATAACTATTTCATAGTTCATAACTCTAGAAACTCTTTCCAAAGATAATGCAATAGACAAAAATGCCAAAAAATAAATTTCAAAAAAAAAAAGTTAAAATAGTGAATTAATTTAAAGATGAAGCAAAGAAAAACTGAGTAAATTAAGGAAAACAATGGAGGGCATGAGAAAAAAAAACAATACAATACAGATTCTGAAAAATAATCAATTAAAAATCTTGAAAATAAAGAGCCCAATAACTCAAATAAAAATATCCAGTTGAATTCAGACCCGTAGACTAGATCATGTGAAAGAAAAAATAGCAGAGCTTGAGGTTGATGATGAAATATCACATTCAGACAATATCAACAACAATTAAAATAATTGTAAACAACTTACAAACTCAATAGACACAATTCATAGGGGATTTTTATGAATCACTTGTACATATAATGAAGTACAGGCTATAGGCAATGCAAGCTTTCTCAGTAAATAAAATAAACTATTTCTTTTATCTTGTAAAAGTTATGGACATCCAGGTATAAGATTTTAGAATAACAAATGGACATGGCCGGAAAAGAACTTCTCCAAATCATAGTCTATAAAATTACCAAGGGTAAACTGAAATCTATAATAAGCTTCAAAGCAATACAAACATATCAGAAAAATATTAGATTTCTGAGTAGAAATATTAAGGCCCAGTATAGTAGGAAATGGTATATTTCAAACCCCAAATAAAAAGGTTAAAAAAAGAAACAAAGACAAAAATTGTAAAATGGTTAGAAAAGGTGGTCAGCATGTTAAGGTGAAAAAATCAGAAATAAAAATCCAATTATCATATTATCTCCCTAACATGTGGAATCTGGGAAGAAAATAAGAATGACTAGAGAATGGTGCAGGGAATATTAAGGAAGAGGGAAAGTAACTGGGGATGAAAAAGAAAGGACAGGGTAGAAATGGAAGTAAGAAGAGTGGTCAGGATTCAAGTATTGTATATGTGTGTATAGAAATATCACTGTGAAATTCACTAATTTAGGCATATAATAGGAGCTATATTGATAGTTGACAAGAACACCTGTTTAAGAATCAGCAAATTAAATGCCTTTTAAAATATCATCAGAAGAGCTCTATTTCTATTTCCTTGGCTAGCCTTTGGCCAGTGCAACAAAAATATGACCAAAGAGAAGGGTGTTAAATAATAAATGCTGCATTATCCAGTGACCACTTTGTTCCACCCTGAAAACTCAAGCACTGTGCCTGGACATGGGAGGTAATCTGGAAATGTTGGCCACTACTACTTTTGGATTTTTAATAATGAGTGACCTTGAAGGAAGTACTGGGGCTCCATGTTTAGGAGTAGTTGTCTGTGCCGGGTGTCCCAGGGTAGCTGGCCTGTTTCTTTTCCAGCCACCCACACCTGACAGGGAAGGTGCTGTTAAGGCTGCTCATGCCTCACTTTTCATCAGCAGAAGCCATGCCCAGCTGAGTCCAGCTGCATGGACTTGCTGGGAACATCTGAGATCACTGACCAGAAACCAAATGGTCACTGAAGGCTCTTCAAGGCACCTCCATCACCAGGCTCAGTGGTCATGAGTGTCTGTGCAGACAGATGGCACAGCACCACCACCACCTGCACACCAGCCAGAATCATTCAGCAGAGTCATGTGTGTGGGCAGCACCTGGCCCGGCCACCATCCCTGACAATCATGCCATCCCCCAGTGGTCCCAGGCCTCTACCAGAGCAGATGTCCAGCATGGCCAATCAGCCCTGTGCCACCTTCTCAGGAAGCCCCCAGCACACCACTGCCCCAGGGATCAATGTTGGTTAGCATAGCCCCAAGTGGCCATGAGACCCTGCCTGATGTGACCAGCTCACAATTCCACTTACCCCTGGGTCCCCTTGTCCCCCTTCTGTGGTCACCTGGGACTACTCATTGGATCCCAGCCATGCTCACATCAAAAGAGGGTCCTAGATGTTACAGATCTGAACCCTGAAGGAGCTGTGCCTGGTTGGCTACATGGTTGCAGGGAGGGCACACTGGATGGAGAAAGGTTGCCTTGGCATCTTGGGGGGCACAGTGGGCACAGGTAGGATGGGTAGCAGCTGCTAACACACACTGTACTAAAAGCCACCAAGTTGTGACACTTCTGGGGCATTCATCACTCATGGCAGCGAGACCCAGTGTCAATGAAGAGGTTGGTGCCAGAAAATGGGAAGAGGCCCTGAGTCACCTGGGGTGTGACCTTTCCCCAGAGCAGGGGAGAAGGAAGTGGAGGAGAGAGGGGCCAAGACTCATGGGGTACCAGGAATTTCAGGAGGCTGAGGCATGGCTGGCTGACCTGCAAAGAACCTCAGTGCAAGGTCATTAGCTTCAGGGCCCCAGGCCTGTGAAACTGGGGGTGAAGTATTCCTTCTGTACTCACCATCATCCTGCCAGTCATGAGAAGTTACTTCTCTCCTTCCACAGGGCAGAGTCATCAGCACTGAATGGGTGTCACAGGACGAGTTAGACCATATCACCAACCCCTGATCAAGATGAATGGTCTATGGACTCTCCCCAGTGAACCTGTCAGAAGCTGAAAAGTGAACATTCATGTACACAACACACACACACACAAACACCCCTTTCCTCGACCTTCTCCATCACATTAAACACAAGTCCATCTGTGAGTCACTTGGGTAGAAGTCTGGAATCACCTCTGACTCTGTGCCTCCCTCCCATGTCTGATCTCTTGAAACTTCTGGATCCTCCATGACCATCAGCCTACTCTGCCAGGTTGTCTATCTCTCCAGCCACTGCACAGGACTCTTGATGGCTCTTTCTGCTCTGCACATAGTCCTGCATCCTGCAATCTGCTCTCCATCCACAGCCAGAGGAACCTGGTTACAGCAGACACCATGCCTGGCCTCATTGTTCAAAGGCCAGTTCAATGAGCACTGTTCAATGCCCGCATGTCCATTTCACCTGGAGAGAGACCATGGTCCTCACAGAGCCTTGGAATCCCTGCAGCTCTCTCCACCCCACATGGCCTTGCTTACCCACCAGCCATGTTCACCTCCCCACTTTCCAGCTATAAACCAGGCCCACCTCAGGACATTTGCACAGGAAGTTTCCCCTGAGACCCAGGCTCAGTCTTTCACCTGTCAGGCTTCTTTAAGAGTTACTTTGTCAGACTGGCAAATGCCATCTACCAAAAGCTATAAGCCTCTCCCCTTCTACAGTACCAGGGTGCCTAATTCTCATTGTACACCTACATTAAAATTCTCTAGCACTTACATTATGATGTCTCAGCTAGACTGTAAGCACCATGAAATTAGGGACTTCTAACTCTTTCATTCGATGTCTTATTCCAGGAATGAATCTACATAAGTATTAATGACCTCTCGAGTCACTATGCTATGCCCTGCTGGACCACAGAACCCAGCCAAAACAAAGAAGCAAGGTCCCTTTAATGACCCAAAGCTGAATATCTAGAAACTCAGAGAGCATCTGGAAATATTTATCTCCAGAATCAGAGGAGCCCTCTTCATCCTCCACTCCTCAAAGGTACTTGTTGACTTGATATTTCTACATTATGGCTTATTTGGGGGACTCTGACTCCAATGATTTCAACCAAGTGAGATTTATTTCTTACTGTCTCTCTCTGCCCATCTGCTTCTTCCAACTTCTCTTTTCTCTTGGCTGGTCAAAGCCCCTGTATTGTGTGTCCTAGATGCTCCCCCCACATCTCCCAGGCATTGCCCATGTGTCCGTTCCTACTAATCATGAAGACATTTTTCTAATGTCCAGAAATTCTGTGAGTCTAATGGGGATTTTGCATTGGGAAGAAAATACCTGAAAACCACATATCTGACAAAGAATTTATATCCAGAATATGTAAAGAGTGCCATAGCCCATCAACAATCAAAGACAACCCAGCTGCAAAAATCAAAATATCTGAACAGGCCTTTTTCTTAAAAATCCATGAAGCTGATCATGACTGTGTGTGTTCAGCTTGTTAGTTACTGAGGGAAACCATGATGAAAACCACTTCATGCCTCTGAGGGAGCCTGGGATCTGACACCTGGCAACCCTGGGTGTGGGGGAGGTGGGGAGCAATGGGAGCCCTCAAGGCTGCTGGTGGAATGTCAAATTCTGCAATTACTTTGGAAAACATTTTGACAATTCCTCAAAAAGCTAAACATAATGTTAGCCTATGACCTGAAAGGGCCACTTCTCACCAGCTCCTCAACAGAACTGAAAACAGATGTTCAAGTCAGCATTCTCCATCCCACCCAGAGGTGGCCTTTGGGCACACCTGCTGATGTGGTGCTGAGCCTCACAGGTCATCCAGGTGACAGAAAATGGCCAGACCATAACGTAGAAAAACATAGTGACCCTTGGAAATGTTGCACTCAAGGAAAACAGCCACACACAGAAGGCCATGTGCTTGCCACAGAAGTGCCTGCAGTAAAAATAATTCATGCAGACAGACCAGAAATTGCGGGGCTGAGGGTCAGGGAGGACCAGGAGTGACAGTTAATGAGGTAGCAAGAATATTCTCAAATCTGACTGCGCTGATGTTTGTGCTGTTTTGTAAAATAGCAACAACCCACCCATCATAAGGGTCACAAGAACCTATTCATCTTGGCCACAAGAGGCAAGAGGAAGCCTAGAACAGGAGCTTTTTAAGTTACAAGAACTCATCATTTTTTGTTTGTTTTAATTAGTTACACATGACAGTACAATACATTTGAATCAGATGGGATATAATTTCTCATTATTCCGAGTGTACAGGTTGCAGAATCACATTGGTCATGCAGTCACTTATATACATACAGCAATAATAATGTCTATTTCATTCTACTATTCTTCCTTTTCCCCTTCCCCTCCCCTCCTCTCCCATCACTTCTTTCTGCCCAGTCTAAGGTGATGCAATTCTTTTTTCCCCCTCACATCATCATACATATATTTTGTATAATGATGAGGGTCTTCTTCCATCTTCCATGCAATTCCCCTTCTCCCTTCCTTTCCCTCCCAACTCTCTTCCCTATCACGAGGTAATCTTCTCATGCTCTCTCGCCCTATCCCATTTTGAGTCACCCCCCCCCCCTTATATCAGAGAAGACATTTGGCATTTTTTCGGGAGGGGATTAGCTAACTTCACTTAGTATAATCTTCTCTAATGCTATCCATTCCCTGCAAATGCCATGATCTTGTTATTTTTAGTGCTGAGTAATATTCCATTGTGTATAAATGCCACATTTTCTTTATCCATTCATCTATTGAAGGGCATCTAGGTTGGTTCCACAAATTCTGCAATTACTTTGGAAAACATTTTGGCAATTCCTAGATATTGTGAACTCTGCTGCTATAAACATTGATGTAGCTGTGTCCCTGTAGTATGCTGTTTTTAGGTCTTTTGGGTATAGTCTGAGGAGAGGAATAGCTGGGTCAAATGGTGGTTCCATTCCCAGCTTTCCAAGGAATCTCCATTCTGCCTTCCAAATTGGCTGCACCAATTTGCAGTCCCACCAGCAATGTATGAGTGTACATTTTTCCCGCATCTTCACCAGCACTTGTTGTTTGACTTCCTAATGGCTGCCATTCTTACTGGAGTGAGATGGTATCTTAGAGTAATTTTAATTTGCATTTCTCTATTTGCTACAGATATCGAGCATCTTTTCATGTATTTCTTGATTGATTGTATATCCTTTTCTGAGAAGTGTATGTTCAGGTCCTTGGCCCATTTGTTGATTGGGTTATTTGGTTGTTGGTGTTTAACTTTTTGAGTTTTTGTATACCCTAGAGATTAGAGGTCTGTCTGATGAATTTGTCATTTTCTATGTCTTCACACAGGGCTGAAGTGTGGCCAACAGAAGATTGGAGGCTACCAATGTTGTGCCCTTATTGTCCCCTTGTTGAACATCACCAGAGCCACCATTCACTCTCCCATGCCACATTACAACCCTGTCATGAGAAAGTTTATTCATCACTAGGAATGCACCCCAGGCCCTGATTTGGAAGGACCACCCACCACCAGTCACACATGGTGACATGTTCATGCAGATGCTCTGAGAAAATGGCCACCTGGGAGTGTATCTCAAGTCCTTATGCTTGTCACATGTCCATGTGGTTAGGCTCCTCCATGGCCTGTCAAACCCTCTTGTCCATACTATGGATCTTCCCCACAAAGACTTCAGCACTGAGCCAAAGGGTCTCCACCCTGACTGCTCACGACCACAAACAGCAGTGTGAAAACAATACTAACCATTGGGGCTCATTGCAGAATCAGTCTGTATGAATAAATCCTGGGCTTGATGATTTTTAATAGTGCCTCAAGTCACATGGCCGGGTTTGAGAAACACTCTTGGACCAAAACGAAAATGCACACAAAACACTGGACACAGAGTGGACCCAGTGAGCAAAGGTAAGGCCAGGCTGCTGATGGCAATTGTGCCCAGGGACACCTTCTCCAAAAACAACAATGAGCACAGAAAGAAAGGCCACTCACAGGGTCGCTTGGGCCTTATGGCTTCCAAAACTTGAGACAGACCAGGGAATGCACTGCTTGACTCAGGAGGTCAGACTCCTCTCCCTGGTGCCACTTGTGCTCTCCAGTCCATGAAGGGTGCCCTGGTCCACAATGCCACTTCTATCTCCAGATGGCAAGACCCAGCAATGCAAGTAGTGAATCTCATTTTGGTTGAGCCATAAACAGATGTCTAGGTGCAGCCTAACAATCATAGGCCTGCCCCAGCCACTGGGGAGGTCATGCGCACAGCCTGAACCCTGCACATGGCCACATATCCCTGGGAGTATTGTGTACAGTGGGACAGGGTGCTAGTCACTCAGTGATTCTGACAACTGTGTCCCCTCTCTTTAGAGCAGCCTCACCCCAGGCAAAAGAGCTGCTGCCATCACACAAATCATGCAAAAAACTTCCAGCAAATTCTGCTTTCACTGTCCGATGGCCATGTCCAAATGCCCCACCACCCACTTTATCTCAGGGACTCTCTTGACCCAAGTGGATTTTAGCTGCTATCTCCAAACCTCTTATTGAATCCACACCTTTTTATCCAAAAAATGCCTGAACCTTGGTCTTCTCCTCTGTCCCCCCATCTCCTCTGTTCCCAGCCTTTCTTCTGGGAACCCCTGCTGTGATCTGTGCACCTAAGCACTACTTCTCTGCCTTGAATGAGGGAATCCAGGTTTTCATTGTGTCACAGAAGGAATTTATGCTCAGAAAACTGATTTTAGGTGCTGTGTGAGAGGAGGGGGTGTTCATCTGCCTGACTGTGGTAACCTCTGCATTAGGAATAGCAAAGCATGGTACTGTACCCCTTAAGTGTTCACAATAAATAAAATGAAAATAAACTCTGGATTTTATTTTTGATCTTGATATTTGCTCAGTACACCAGCACTTTTTTCATTTCTTTCCAAACATCCCTTATGTAGCCAGTCTGACCTGTTGAATTTATATCAAAAGGTAAAATTCTATGTCCTAGATTTATCTTGTTGATTTCTGAAATTATAAAGCACAGTGATTCAAGTTGATGCAAATTCTAGGAAGACTGTGCTGGGCAAAAAATGGTCAATAAAGTCATATTAGTGAGTTCTTTTAAATAATTGCATTATATTCTAATTAGCTATTTGCTACTTATTTAGGACCTAGGTTACCAATACTATTTTGTAAATTCTGTTATCAAATTTCTGTAATTGCATAAAAAATATAATGGAAAATGAGGAACCATAGACATTTTTTTCATTATGGACATGAGCACAGCAGCACTGCTCTGAGCTGGGCTATATTAGCAGCCTGTTGAATGCAGTTGTACATTAAAACAACCTCACTTAAACATGGAGATTGAAAGAGTAAATCAAAAAGTCATTTGGGGGAATAATGGCTAAAAATGCAAAACAATGATTTTCTAAGCATGCCCTGTCATTTAATGGCTTTGTACTAGTGAAGATATTGCTAAGATACAAGTGTGGCTGCCTAGGGAACCAGGCCAGCTACTCCCAAAAAATCTGCAATCACTGATGGAGGCTCTGTGTCCCCTAAGGAATGGTGTCACAGCCAGTGTTCATCAGTCACTTCATGTGAGCTGGCTAAGCTGTGGATTAATCTCCTTATTTGGTCTCCATATGGCCCTAAGGTGTGGGGGTTTGTAGGTGTAGCCATCTCACATATAGGGAAAGTAGTACCCAGAGAGGTTAAGCAACATGCAGAGATCACACAGCCAATGAGGGGCAGGCTGGACTTGGGAGCAGAGTCTGTGTTCTTACATCCCAACTAAAGGACATCCCTCCAAGTCAATGTAGCACAAATTCAGACCTATTACAATGAACTAAAAACTTTCTGATTTCAGGGACCCCTGTGGCTTCTTAGCCCCTGAAATGAGACCTAAATATATTTGGTGTTCAGCAAAGATTTCTAAAATTAGAGAATTGGTTGATTAAGAATGTTGTGATTAAGCCATGAAGAGCTACCATGCCCAAGAAAAGAGGAAAACTGGGAAATGGGCTCAGTCGAGTTTCACAGGCTTGTGGCTCATGAGGTCAGACCCTGCTCACCCCACAGGGCACATGACACTGGGTGGTGGCCACTCTGAGTGGGCGAATCACTTGGGACATGGATAACCATGGAATCCTACAGGTTCTGTCCATCACCACCTCCACACAGCGAGGCTGGCTTGGGCCTTAGGTGAGGGAATCTGCTCACTGTGATGTCATTATTTATGTCTCCTCAATGCTTATCCTAGGGCTTTACCCTTTCTTCTTGTGCATGCAAATCTGAAAGTCATTTTATTTTTCTTTCTTCCAAGATTTAAATTTCTAAACTAACAATGAGTCAAAATCATAAATAAGATACATATCATAAATGCCTCAAGTTCAAATTAATGATGTCGTGTGTGTGTCTGCGTGTGTGTGTGTGTGTGTGTGTGTGTGTGTGTGTCTGGGGTGCAGCAGGGATTTGATTTCTAAAGCTGTAGCAAAATGAACATTCAGAATGAGGGTGATAGGATTTTATGACCCCAGTTTGAATGTGCCCCTATCAAACTGATATGTTCACCAAGCCAGCAGGCTGGGAAGTCCAAGGAAAATGCTTAGTTCTTGATGTCAGAGTGCTCTGGGGGTGTGAGGCCTGGAATCATAATAGAAGGGGCCTTAGTGTCCCTTGACAGATCCACTGATTGCCCTCTGGCTTTGGTTATTGTTGATATCAGGCATCTGGGGGTACATGATGGGTGAGCAATCCCTGTGTTAGAGGTGGCTGGAAAAAGGTGGTTGGAGCCTCTTGCTCTGTGCTGGCCTGTCTTCTCAATCAAAAGTGCTACAGGGATGAGAAAGCAAACACTGAGTCCCTTCTCACTTTGTGGATGTAGGTTCGCATGCTCATTCCACATCACCCCTTCCCTTCAGATCTTCTGTCTCCTGTATGTGCAAGCGTGTCTGTGTGTCAATGGTTTTGTGCAGCTGGATTCTATTTCAGCAATGAGGCCATCAGTGGTTGGGACATAATCTTAGCTCCTGTCACAACCAACTACATCTGGGAGCTTTCTTTTCAAGCCCATGAGGAAGAACAATCTGCAGCAGATCGACGGTGATGGCAAGTTAACTGAAACTGAGATGCACAAATTTTTTCCCACAAACTCAAGTACTGCTGATGTTGAAGACAAAGGAGCGGTGATTCCTTGGCTTCTGTGGGGTGCCGAGTGGCTAAAGTGCAGCACATAGATACCACTGGCCCCTCAAACCATGGAACTTTCACTTGAGAATTTTTTTAAAGGTCTTGCACCCAATATCTTGGGCTTTTGGCTCATCTCTTTTTCCCTGCAGTTCCCAGCACAGTTACTCTTTCCTTACAGCACCCTACTTCTTTACCTAAATTGGAAATACTCTTCTATATTAGACATGATCCATTATGCTCCTGGCAAAAGGCACACTGGGCCAATTAAATGTACCTTTTTAAATGGAAGGACAAATTACTAGAAAGAGCTTATGTTCTGCTTCATGCAGAAGATGCCTTGTCCTAGTCCTATGGGTCATGGGAGTGCTCTTGAGTGAGGCCTCCTTCCCATATTCCTGGCTGCCTCAGCTGCCAATCCCAGGCCAAAAGAGAGCTTCCCACTCCTGCTTTGATCTCTTTCTAATCACCTCTTTCTCAGGTTAACCCTATTTAGTTTCTTCTGGTTGCAAAGAGATAATTCCCACCCACATTTCTACCTATTTAAACATTTCTGGCTCAATACTCTATCTATTGAGTGCCAATTCAGTGCACAGAGTTGGTCTGAGAGATCAGCAAGGCCTGTGGAATCTCTGCCCTTGAAACAACAGGAAACTCCCAGGTGGGCATGGTTGTGGGTTAGGGCACTGTCCAGTTTCCTGAGGATACAGACATTTGGACCACAGCACCAGTTAAGGGTTCTGGTTCAAAGGGAAGGACATAGATGGTGCATGTTTTATTTCCTTAACACTGTAATAAGGTGGCTTTGCATCCCACACACATGACAGGCATTAAACTGAGTCCTTTTCTTCTGGATTCTTCCATGGATTCTCTAGAGTACCTTCAGGAAAAGCTGCTTTTTCTGCAACAAAATCTCCTTGCTACAGACAGTCCTTTCCTCTTCCCAGGCTAGATACCTCTCAAGACCCCTCAACTTCTGTTCCCTGCAGAATGACATGGTGTCTTGCAGTTATGGCTTCCTGCACTGGCCAACTGGCCTCTTTCACAAGATCCTGGGCCAATACTCCTACTGGTGACTCTGTTGTAACAGGTCCTCCAAATCACACAATCATCTGAGGGAGCAGAGAATTTTTGCTTCTCTCCCCATCTCTGCTGATTTACCTCTTTCTGTGGTTGGTTTTTTTTTAATACTGGTAAAGCTAGAAAAAAATTTAACCATACAACTACATAATTACTCATACAGTAGAAGTATATTTGTAACTAAAATTATAAACCAAATTCAAAAATTCACCTTAAGCTGAAAATTACCCAAATACTTCCTACTTCGTTTGTTCTCTAGCTCCTTGCAGCCTATCAAACATTTCAACCTGACAGTGAATGTGGGTTTTTCATGTTTTTTTTTTTCTTTTTGACACAGGTCTTTGAGAAATAAGCTATCCAGTTACTTAGTCCAATATGATATCTCACTCAGAAATGTATTTCCCCCACTTACATAGTACCTCAACATATTTAAAATAAGAACATGTTTCTACCAAAGGAGAAACCATTAATATTTTAGCATCCAACTCATGTTTTACATGGATGATTGATAGACACAAAAGTAGTATGTACTGTAGGAGCCCAGATACTCCTTTTCCAAACACTTTTTTTCCCACCCAGAATAGCTTTTCTTGTCCTTTAAGAAACCCAGGTTGACAGGAGAGACACATGGAAGCCCAAGCCCAGTATGCTGGCCACTGCCCTCTGTGTTCTGTGTCACCACACTACACTCCAACCCACCCACCTCAACTTTCTCCTCTCCTGTAATTTTAAAGTTTGGGAGCCAGGGTGGGGAGGGGTTGCACAATAAGCAGTTAGGCTGAGTGATCTCATCTGCTTTCCTAGAGTGCCATCTGTCCCACATTACAGAACACTCCACAGCAGCAGACACTGAGTGCGAAAACCATTAAGGGTGGGGAGGTCCCAGTGCCCACTCATTTCTAAGTCCCCTGTGGTTGGTGGACCATGACTTGGTGGGACACCTTCTCACCTGGCCAGTGCTCAGGCCACACCCCTAGGAGCCAGTGACATTCATTGCTTCTACCACATTTTATGGATGGTCATCTATGTGCTCATGTGTAGCTGAGGTGCAGACAGGCAGCTACCTCCAGTTCCATTTCCCTCCATTCTTGTTCCTAGTAGGAAACAGACTTCTCATGGGCTTTTCAGGATTAGGGCCTTGGTCATCAGCGCTGCCCACCATACTATATTCTGGCTGGTGGACTATGGCAGGCCTCTTGCAAGGCTTGACCCTATTCTTCCACTTCCCATCCCAGCAATGTGGCCACCACCTGGGAATGAAGGGATGCTGCATGAAGGAATGGCCAAGCAACAAAGGAAAAACAGCCTGAATCCCCATTGACATTGGATTAAGGAATACACTTGATTGATAATTAACATCAGCCACTACATCAACTCAGAATTTTACTTAAGAGGAAGTAAATCAGGATCCTAATGAATCCAATAAATGAGAAGTAGAGGAAGAAAAATTGATGCTCTTCACACCTCAAGGAGAGTGGAGCGTACTTAAAACAGCTGCATTTCATTGAATGCATTTCTGCACCCAGACATGTGCTAAAGCTCTTCTCAGCATTATGTCACCCATTGCTCACAACCATCCTGTGATAAAGAAGCTGGCATCCCCTTTCCCAGATGAAGAAACTGGGGCTTAGGATACGCTGTGTTCTCCAAGTCACACTATAATAATAAGTGCCCAGAGTTTTGATCAAAGTCCCTCACCACACATGTGCCTCTCTACAGCAGGGAATGCAGCAGGCTGGCCTCTGAGGGCAGCTCCAGTTGGTCCCTGAGGACATGTGGGGGAAAGAATTCCTGGTCACCAAGCAAAACAGATTGGTTGGGCAGGAAGATGTGGTGATGGCTCAGAGAGGTGTCGAGGTTCCTGGAAGCCTCGTATGGGTTGGCTGGAGCAGTGGATAGCATCTCAAAGTTCTGGAGTCCAGAGGTGTAAGACAAGGCCTCAGCAGAGCCCTGTTCCATCTGGAAGCTCCAGGGAAGGGTCTGCCTCAGCTCCTCTCCTAGCGCCTAGTAGTTCCTTGGCTGGAGGTGCAGTGTCCAGGGCCCACATGGCACCCTCTCAGTGTGTATGTCTAAATCTGTGTCCAAATCTCTTTTCTTATAAGGTACCCAGTCATGTTGGATTAAGGGTCCAGCCTGCTCCAGGATGACTCCATCTTAATCAGCTACAACTGCAATGACAATGCTTCCAATGCAGGTCACAGTCTGAGAAACCAAGTAGGGACCTCAGGGGTAGGAAATGTCAGCACCTAGGCCAGGCATTGCCTTAGCTGTGATATAAACTTCCTTTTTTTCTTTGTTAAAAAATAAAAAAAAAATAGAGAAGCTCATCCCTGGGACTATAGTAAACTATTTTTTATAAATCCCTCATGCATTAACTCTCTGAATGAATGCCTAATGCTTTTAGGGATTTGTATAAACAAAAAAAAATGATCATCTATTTCCACAACAGATAAAACTCATATTAATAATCCCTGGTGAAAACTGACAAGGTAACAAGTTAGGAAACCAGAAACACACAGCAAGCTGACAGTGACATTAGTGTGAGGACCCAGATTTCCCAACCAGGTCTTTGATGCTTTGCAGGAGGTAGATTTGGAAAGGCAGGCAAAATTCCCTGGAGAGCAAAGCTCTTCCTCTCACTAGCAAAATATCTGATTTGAATATGTTAGAGGAGAACCCCAGACTTGAAGAAGAGGCCCTGGAGAAGATCTCAAGGTCAATCAATGTCAGGGGCCATCATTTCCATCCCACAGCATCTCCCACACAGGCTTGGGCAGCATTACACCCCTCTTACATTGGAAACAGTAATTCACAAGGAATTGGCAGTGCCTATTCAAGGTCCAAAGGAACAAGGTGGAAGGGCTGTGTGTTCTTATTCTTAGCTGACTCTGCCTTGTCATGCCATGGAAAGACAAGTTCATTCCCAAGTGAGTGACATCCCAGGACCCTCTATGTGCTTCTCATTCAGCTTAGAAACCTGCCATTTTTTTTTGTTTGTTTTAATTAAAGAGAAAATGCAAGCCCTCCTCTGGGAGGTAAAGGCCTATGCACATGCACTCACTTTTTGCAACTCTGAAGGTACCATCTCTCCTCACTCTTTTGATGGCAAGAGTTTGGTGGCTGTTAGGATTTGTGCTAAAGAAAAAAAAAATTCAAAGCATGATCAAGCAGTAGATTTCTGGACTAATGTGCATAGCTCCCCAAGCTGCAGGCCAAAGTGTAGAACAAAATAAATAATGAAGCCAAGGCTCACATCCCTGCTCTGTTGGCTGTCGGTGGTGAAAATGTGGATGGCAGAGAAGGCAAACAGATGATAATAACAACAATAATCTATTTGTGTGAGGATTTTTTAAAATTCAGACTGACAGATGTTTCTGCTACAACTTCATATTTTGGGAGCTGGTTGGAAGTGAAGGAGGTATCACCCAATGCCCCTGGGGTCTTCCTCAGCTCCACCTCCACAAAATAAACTTTATAGCCCAATAATGAATGTCTAGTTGCAGGGCAAGAAAGCAGCTAAAAGAGAATATCCAGAACACCACTAATTATGGGGACCCCTCACCTCTGTTGGTTAATTTGTCTTTGACCTTTGGCCTCCAAGAAAAGAATAATTTATCAGCAAACTATCCTCAGCAATTTCTATAAAGTATACCAACTTGCACAGAAACACATCCATGTCTCAAGTAGATAAAAGAGTTTAGGCACATTTTATCTAATTTCATGTGTAGATTCTGAAAGGAAAGTGATCACAAAACTCAGAGTGTTGAACAAGAGATCTTTATTGCAGTAGTTCAAAAGAGAAGAAAGGAGAGATAGAGATAGATAGATAGATAGATAGAGAACAAAAGCAAGAGAAGAGAGATAGAGATTAAGAGAAGAAAGAGAGCAAAAGCAAGAGAGGGTCCCAGCAGGAGGGAGTTTTTATATAGCCCCAATATAATGGAGTCTCTGGGTCTGCAAGCTGCATTGTTGGCATACAGTGATTGGATCACACAGTGGTGTCATTTTCTGCCTTCAGACAGACAAGACAGGGGCTAGATGTGGGTTTCCATTGTGCCAGATGGGTGAGGGTTGAATGTTCAACCTTGAGATGTGTTGAGTGTTCAGACTTGACAAAAACAGATGATAAAGGACTAGACAGAGGGAGGTTTGAGTGTGTATGTTCCCCTGCAGCTAACATTCATTCAGACTGCCCTAGAGACAACTTATTTGAGCCTGTCCTGCACCTAACAGATTCATTCTCAAAATAAGTAAAGTACATGGCTTTGTTAAGACAAATACTTAAGGGACTAAGATTTTATTTTATTGCATTTACTCTTGAATGCAATAAAAAGTACAGATCTCAGGTGTATTTTCCACTATATAAGCCAATTTTCATCTCAAGCCCACAGCTCTGCCTCACTTAAAGGGCTCCCAATTGAAGAACAGCTAACTCTGGAAAGAAACACTGGAAATAAAGCTTAGGACATTTATTCCAATGTGGAAATTTTGTGACATCATGATTTGTTGTAGATTTTCCATGTGATTCAGATTTTTTTTCAACTTAACTTTCTCTCCACATCCTAAGTCTGGGCTGTAGGAAAGAGGTGGCCCAATTGTCACCGATGAGTCTCACTAATTCTGTTAGTGCCACAAATCTCTGCTCCCTCCAAGGAGAACCATCTGTGCTGACAGTGACCCCAGGACCATGTTATGCCTACTACATGCCAGGTACTGTTCCAAATCCTCTGCAGACATAGTTCACTGAATCCATAAAGCAATCCTGCATGCCAGCTATTATTGATATTATATTTCATGGAAGCTCAAACAACTTGCTCTTGCAGAGCTATTAAGGATCTGAGCAGGAATTTGAGCCCAGGCATTTCAGACCTTCCATGACTGTTTTCCTATGTCTACCCTATGAGCTGTGACTTTGCCAGTCTTTCATGTTTCCTCCTGTCCTTGGAGCCAAAGGCACAACTGGAATGGGCATGTAACTTAGCAGAACCAAATAAATTTTGTTAAGAAGATTGCGCAGCTGTTGGCCCACAAAACATTACTCTTTCCTCTGAGATTGCTCCATGAAATAAATCTGAAGAACGGTGCCTTAAGCTGTAAAATTGGTTGGCATTTTGAAAAGATCACATTAGATCATTTTAAAAAATAAATTCCTGTGTTGCAGAACATTATTATATAGCCCCCTCAAAACAATCACATCTTAATCAGACCATAGACATGGGCAAAGAAGGAAAAACATTATAAAGGAAATAAAAGAAGGTTGACAATAAATTAACATTTATTGGACATGCAACATGTAATAGGTATTGATTTGTAATAGATGTTTTACTTATATTAACTGTTGTATTCATATTAAAACTATCATATCCTAGGTACTATAATGTTCAGTGTTATGAATAATATAAATAATATTAACTATCACTCATGAAACTGTTTCTATATGACAAGCAATAGGCTTGAATTTTTTAGGCTTACATTTGTAATATCTTTTCTCTAACTTTATCTGAACAGAGGATTAAGGAGTGGGCCCTATTAGGACATTCACTTCCCAATACACTTGGCTAATAAGTGGCAGAGTAACAGAGCCCACACTTCAAACCAACTTCATTACATGGTCTCATGCTGGGTACACTGCTAAATGCTCAACAGAGTTTCCAGTGTGCAGTAAATGTCAGTTGAAAACAATGTTTCCTTGGGGCCAAGAGGAATAAACCTGGCTAAGCCAACAGCAAACTTAGTAAACTAGATCAACAGAATAAACTGGTGTGCCAAGAAAATAAGTTAAGCACATTCAAGTACTTGGTAGATGACTGGGTTGACAGTACAAATAAGAGATAAAAAAATATCTTTTTAAGAAACAGTTGTCCTTTATGTCCCTACTTCACACCACACAGTAACTACATTGAGAACAGTGCCTCAGGGTCTCTCTCAAGTACAAGATTTGATCTTCTTCTGTTGTCTGAGGCAGCCTCTCCACAGCGACAACAGCAAGCACTCTCACATAAGGACATGTGGAGGACAATAAACCCCCACTGGAGCCTGAGATTCCGTGCTGGACAAGAACCTGGCACAGAGGCCTCTTCCCACCAACCACCCCTGGCATGAAATGGGCACAGGAGAGATAAAGGAGAAAACAGAGATGAACATGGCTTAGAGTGACATAGTGGGCTCACCTTGGGAGGGTTATAGACACTTTTTAAAGGTGAGTTCTATCCTGGGATAGAACGCAATGCACAGGAAGGTCGTCCTGGTGCAGGGAGGAAAAGACCAGCAGACTGTTCTAGTCAGCTTCTTCACTTCTGTGACTCCAGAACCTGACAAGAAAAATTAGAGAAGAAAAGTGTGCTTGGGGGCTCACGGTTCAGAGGTCTCAGACCTTAGACTCCATTGCTCTGGGCCTGAGGTCAGGCAGAAATCATGGTACAAGAGTGTGGCAGAGGGAATCAGCTGGGGACATGGCACAAGGAAGCATAGATATAAACCCCAAAGGCATGTCCCCAGGGACCTGCTCCTCCATCTCCACCCTATCTGCCTCCAGTGACAACCCAGTTAATTCCTATCAGGGGATTAATGCACTGATCAGGTTCATAACCCAATCCTGTCACTGCTAAGCTTTCCTGTATTATGGTGTAAATCGAGGACAGACCTGCACAACCCTGGGGATAGTCAGCTGACATTCAGTGTCTATGGAAGACAGGGTCCAGAAATTACCTCCGAGGTTGTTCCTATGCATGGCTATACAAGCCATGGCTGTTCAAGCTTGGGGGGGACACCTCATGTCTAAAACACAGAACTTTGGTCTTTTTTCTTTATTACAAGGCTATGAGATGAAAATCATAAACAGTTGACTCTTCATATCTGTAGGTTCTATGTGCATCTGTATGATCTCTGCCATAGTTCAAAAGTATTCTGAAAAAACAAACTTGAGTTCAGACATTTTTGTTTTCACCATTCTTCCCCAAGCAATACAGCATAGCAGCCATTTACCCAGCATTCCCACTGCCTTAGGGGTGAGAAGCAAGCTAGCTATCAGTTACGTACAAGAGGACATGTAAGTTATGCAAATGCAGTTACACTGAACAGCCATGGATGGGCACATCCCAAGGGGTCCTTCCTGTACCCTATCCTCCATAGACACTGAAGGTCAGCTGACTATCCCCAGGGTCCTGCCCAGACCCCATCCTCCACAGACACCAAGGAATGGCTGACTGTTTTTTCTGCATAGAGTTTTAGAGAAACCCCAGCTGGAGAGACGGTGGTGCTCATTCCATGTTTCTCCCTCAGTTTCCAGATCCCACTTGGCAGCAGAGAACAATAAAGCAGAATATGCTGGAAGAATGGAAAGTGAAGCCTCCATCTGGGTCTGCAGGCTTTCAGTGGGTTCTGTCTACTCTTCCTTATTAAATGGAAAACACCTTCAGCTCCTCGTTACAACTGTCCCAATTACACTGGCGTCCATACCCTCATGTGAAGAACATCTATTAATTACACATCATTACTTTTCATGCTTTGAACTAAATTGAGATGAAGGAATGTTTACCTGTATACAAGGAATGTCAATGTGAATAATAAACTGGGATGGGGAGAAAGGGGGCTAATACTGGAGCCTTGTTATGTAAATAATACTCACCAGGGAGAGAGGGAAAGGAATAACACAAAAGCCACCAAATGAGGTGGACATTCCCATGTGACTTATTTTCTATGTACCTTTCCAGTTTTTTTCTCTAAATCACCCTATTTCCCTCATGAAAATTACTTCTTATTCATTGAACAGAATATAGGCCCTAAAATTAAGGCCCAATATTATATGTGGCCTTGACATCTGGGGAAATTGGAAAGTACTCAAATTACTTAACTCTAAGTCCCCCTTTCAACCTGTCCCTGCAGAGACAGTCTCCTGGCCAGGCAACTCCCCAGCACACACAAGCTCCTGTTATACTCTGGCAGCCACTGCAGAATGATTCCAGCAAACTCGCTACATCTTTTGGTGGGGACAGCGTCACCTGTGCCTCTTCACACTAGAAAGCTGCCTCCCAGGGCCCCTTCTGGAGAGTCTGCATTCTCTCCTGTGAATCATCCCCATAATGAGTCACCTGCAGCTGGGAACAGCCTGTGTGTCCTGTCAGCATCCTGTGTAACTCTCTGGCCTGAGGACAATGATCACAAGCTGCTGTGGACTCTTTTGTGTGGTACCCAGTGCTGATTTCTCCTCATAACCTCTCCCCCAACAGGTAAATGAGAGGACATTAATGAAAGTCTGGGGGACTTTAAGAATGTCCTGTTGCTTGTTTGAGGTGGTCACCAGACCCTAGGTAGACCAAGGCGATACCCTGTCTTGTAGAAATTAAAACTGTTTAAGTCCCATGTCACCCAACAAGTCCTTTGTGCTGACTGTAGCAGAGATTCACAGGTCCTACCTTCCCAGAATGTGGGGCTGCTCAGAGTCCCTGTGTGTCCCCATCTATTTCTACACAGCAGAGTTCCCTAAAACCCTGTGATGTAAAATAAAGCACACTTATCTTGGGTTTCATGGCTCGAGAATCCAGGCATTGCTGAGATCTCTGCTCCAAGGTCTCTCGCGCAGCTGCAGTGACAGTCCCAGCCACTCCCCTCACTGCCCACACACACACTTCACAGCACTGGAGGTGCTGCACATCCACAGTGTCCAGAACCTCCCACCCTGAGGGAGGTGATTTAGGAATAACAAATGTGCCATCAGCTGGGACCTTAGCTCTATGTCTCATCTATTCTGGGTTTCACAGCTGCTCATCGTTCTCACCTCTACAGACTCAGGTTTCTGAACTACCTACTGAAATCCTGTACATGCAAAATATATTTATTAAGCTATTATTTTCTTTTCCAAAGACTTTCTTCACAATAAGTAGGGTTTCTAGCTGACGTCCCAAGCATCCAGCTGAATTTGAATTTCAGATAAAGCATGAATGTTTCCATAAGTTTATCCCAGATATCCCATAGGAGAGAGCTGCACTAGCACTTTTCATTATCTATCTGAGTTCCAAATTTAGCTGGGGTCCTGCATTTTTATTTGGCAAATCTGATGGCCCTACCATAGCACCCACTCCCCTCCTACTTCTGTGAAGTGCATGTACATTGTGTGCAGAGCCGTCCCCGTCTTGTTTTGTTCCACATCACCTCGGGGACTCTCAACTGACAATGAGTGTGATGCAGGACAATATGTTAAATGATTCACTTTTGCATTGATCACAGCTCCTCACTTCACAAAGTAAAACCCTCAAATGATAAAGTCAGTGCACAGTCCAAATGCCTTGGCAAAACCACACGCATGGCCCTTATTAAAGGCCAGGTTTGAAGGATAGAATTTATGGGGAGGTAAGACAATTTTAAAAACCCTAATAATCATATGTAGTGTTTGATATTTTCATTCTTTAAAAAATAGATGCTGATAGAGAAAGATAAAAGGGAGACCCCTTTGTGGAAATTTATAACTGGAAGCATTTAATGAGGATGCACATGCGGTGCCCATGCTAGGTTGTTGTGAAAGCAAGGGGACCTCCGAGGAACAGTCAGGCTCTTATTACTCTTAGAAGGTTTTTAAAATAGCAAAATTTCCATTCAACCAGAGAAATAATTAGATGTATTAAGTAAAAATAATTTTGCTATAGCCATCTCATTAGCAATGGAAATAATGCAGTTTGTATCCTTAAAGTCAAGGTGTGGATTACAGGACCATTCCCATCATAATATTAAGAACATAAAATGTGGGCTTGTTTTTTTAAAAACTAAAATGGGCAGAAATAGAAACTTTACCTATCAAATTTTTCCTCAAATTTTGAAAGAGAAAAAAGTGCTACATGGGTTCTTCAAGCAAATCCCCCATGTGAGAACATCTGCATCTGCCAACTACCCAGGAGATGCAAAAGGGCTGCAGATTTGGAGAGACTTGCAGGATTCCACCACATATCAGGACAGTGCTCAAAGAATTTCAAGACAGATGTATGAAGTTCAATGAAACAGAAGCCGAGAGAGAAGCAGCTATGACTTTCTCCAGAACCTGTGGCCCCTGACCTGGCCACACAGCTGAACTCAGGGAAGGACCTGACTTGGGAAGTTTCTGGAGGAGGCCTTCCAAAACCCCCAGAACATGGGGGGGGGGGGTAGGAAGTAGCATTTCTCAGAAGATCCAGCCATGAAAACACCATGTGAACCCCACCATTTTGCACATCACCAAGAATGGGCTCCTGACTAGGAAAAGACATATTCAATGCTTGTGCAATTCTACCAGAATGGATTCTACTGTCTATGACTAAAAAGAATAGAGGAGGAGGAAGAGAACAAAAAGGAGGAGAGGAGGAAGATGGAGGAGGGGGAAGGATGAAGAAAAGAAGGAGGAAGTGATGGGAGAATGAGGAAAAGAGAGGAGGAGGAGAAGGACATGCAGTGAGAAGAGATGGAGATTCCGTGGAAGAGATGAACCAAGCTATGCAATAGAATGACTAACAGCTGTTTTTTCAAAACCTCTAGAAGCCACAACAGACTTATCAGGCCTGAGGATTCACTCTCACTCAAGTTGGATAAAACAAAACCAGGAGCCCTTTAACCTTCAGAACCAATTTTTACTCCTATGGACACACTGACAAGTGCAAATTGTTTGATTATTTGCCAGCTTGGTAGTGAGTGCACATCATAGAGCCAGGTGAGCAGAGCATTTTCCCCTGGCCGAGCTTCTGTTCCACACTCTGACCACCCTGGCTGGACCTGCATGATGCCTGAAAGGCTGGTGCTGGCCCCTCCAGTAATCACTACTCCTAACCTGTGCCACTCAGGCCTAGTGGGGCCACTGGGTGCAAATAATGGATAGATTGTTAATTTTCATTAATTTGGATTTAAAGGCCACATGTAGCTGTGACTACTTGGGCACACATGTAGTCACAGGTTACACAGTTTTTCAAGCAGAGGTTTGCTCCAGGTTTCCCCATGAAGCTACCTGAAACTTGAGGCATTTTTCCAACAGAAGGCCCTCCATGAGTATGGAGAGTTGAAACCGTGAAGAGGAGATCTGTAACAATGGAAAAGGAGCTTTTAAAAGACTCGCACATGGGAGGCCAGACAATTAGAAATGTAGCCATGGATGTGTCCAGTACTTTTACAGTAAAGTCACCAGTGACCACTGAAACCACACACACACACACACACACACACACACACACACACACACACACACGGTGTTCTACTCAAGTGAGGCAGATTTATAGAAGGTTCTTGTTAAATATGACTTACGTTTTGATGCTTAAATATGAGAGCTCTATGTGGGCCAGATGAACTAAGTTTCAATAAACCTGCATGAACCCTCTGCTACCACCTACCTTTCTTCTCAGTCCCTGAGCTTATGCCTGCCCTCAGAGGAAACACAGGGAGGCTTACACCATAGTTTTCCTGGACAAAAAGAATCCACCATTCCCACCCACCCATCACCCTTTCTCTGAAGCCAGAGGAAAATACATTTGGAGCCTACTCTCCCTAAAATTGTACCGAAGCTCTCATGACCTTCACAGCCATGGGATCTATTTGGAACTGAGATAACTAGACATATTTCTAAGAATGAATTATTGCTTGGCAGCATGAAGTATTTATTTAAAAAAAAACTATCAGCCTAGAGTTAAATGTCAACATTTAAAGTCCATGAAAGTGTTCTGGACCCAAGACCCATGGACAGCGATGGAGCAGAACAAGATCCACCACCATGATTTACACCACACCATCACCATGGAGCTTCCTGCAACATCTCCTGCTCCTAAAAGTCATGGAGTGAGAGGGAATGAGGTCTCCTCCAAGCACACCTCAACATCCACATAAAAAGTGCACATTTCAGCCAGAGGCACATGGAGTGAGTCTGCACTTCACCACCCCCAACAGTGAAGATGCAGACCAATACCCTGGGTACAGGTGCCAGCGGGGATGTTTCTGGCCCCTGAATTCTGAAGGCTGAGAGGGTCTCACAGGCCCCCCAAGCTCTGCAGCCTGGCAGTCACTCTCTGTTCTCCATCTCATTACCTAATTTCTTCATTTTTTCTTAGCCATCTTGTGATCTCCTCCATCCGTTTGTCATTATGAATAATCACAAAAGTGAATTTTAAGAAAATGGATTTTAGATTATTACTAGTAGGAAGAGGTATAAGTGGATACCATAACACTATGCACAACCCAAAAGGGTTAAAATACAGGAGGTGGAGGTAAGTCCAGGGGTGCCTACAACTCAAAGGTGAGGGACCCATGCTCAGAGCTTCAGTTTCACTCTATTCTTTCCTCCCCTTCTCTTCCCCCTCCTTCCTCTCTTTTCTCATTACCAAAGAGCACAAATTTGGAAGTGTATGTTAAACCAGGCAAGTAAGAACTACTTTATGAAAATAGCTTCATCTTAATTTTGTTAATGGAAAGGCTATAATACTTTAGGATGAATTGATTTAGTCTGACTTGTAAATTACACCCTGAATCCTACCTTGTTGCAGAGGATAATCATTTCTATGCAGTGACTCTCAACTTATCTGATCATCATTGTGATAAAGATTAAATGCAAAGAGAATTTAGGCATAAAGTAATAATTTGAATTTTCAATGTAAAAAAAAAATCCTTGTATTCACTGGTCAGGCTAAATAGGAGGCTTCTGCTACTATTTCCCTTCTGGGTTGACTTTGTAGAAAAAAAAATGCAAGTAATGACTATTAAAAACCAGGGCCATTAACTATGGTATCAGATTCTAAAACCTGGAATGGTCATCAATATCTGTAGTTGAGAAATCCACTGGGTCAATACATATCACTTTAAAAGGTAAAAAAAAAAAAATACAAATACTTTGGCACCTTTGCCTGCTTCCCAGGCTGTGCACCAGCTTGAGGTTCTATTTGTTTTGCTTTGTTAATTTGAAATATTGAATGGCCAAAAGCAGCAAATTAAAAAGCACCAGAGAGTTTCTTGATTTCTTCACCCTTCTAATTCCATGAGATACTTAGCTTTCCCTCAAACTAAATAAAATGGGAGGAGGCAGACATTTGTCTTTACATTTTATGTTTCTTTGCCTGAAGTGACTAGAGGCATCAAAAGCCAGAGAATAACTGAAGGAGTGAAGCAAAACTCTAAATTTAATCCATTAGTGCTCAATTTTAGATTTCTATCCAAGATTGTGATATTATCTATATAAAATGGAATTTTTCAAAGAAACATTTGAAAATTCAGTGAATTTTTTTTCTGTTCATTTCACAGGTTGCTCAGAAGCAGAGACCTCACCTCCTATCTAAGCAAGCACTAATGAAGCACAAATATATTCAGCACTCAGGAGACCCATGGAGGACAGAAACTTCTGGGTGCAGAGTTGCAGTAGACCAAGAGTGGTGACTCACCATCCAAACAGCTGCAAAATCAGTAACCATCAAAGGCCAAGGAAAGCTCTGCACTCAGTGACTCCCAGAGTGAGAATGGCAGAATTATGGCACTTATATCACAGGAGCCTAAAGAGACTCGGCTCCTACTGGATCAGGATCATAAAGGCACAAAGTGGGAATAGTGAATTCCAAATAAATCATGTCATTCAGTCACTATTAGCACATGATGATGAATGTCTTTGACTATTGTGCTCCGGTTTTATTAGATGCTAACATAGCAAGCTGTGTGTGAAATGTATGGGAACATGGCAACTATTCAAGAATTCTAAAGTCATCAATTTTATTTTTGAACACAAGTTGGTACTGATATTTTTGCCACCTTTTCTCCACAATATACAGGTTTTTCATTTCCAAAATATAAAATGCCCTCCTAACACTGAAGCAGTAGCTCCTCCCCACCACACTTTCTCCTTGTAGCTCAGTTTATCTTTATGCAACAGCTACCATGTTTGTGGTTTAAAGCTGGCCCAAGATGTTTACAGAAGTATTAACTGTGGTCCACACCCTTGCAGAACTCACAGGCTAGTCACACAGACACCAGTCAGTGACACAGAAGACCAGAGAATTCCATTGTCTATTCTAGTATGTTACCTAGCAAGAATTCCTTCACCTTTTAATGTTATTGAGAATGGGATGCATCATGCATTTGACAGGGTATCAACAATGCAATTGGAATCATTTTTTTCTCAGTGGCATGAGGCAACAATGGTGCATTGTTCATTTAAGGGATTTTAGCTTCCATGGAAGATGGGGATGGAAGGCTGAATTAGTTCATCCTGATCCATGGGAGCACAAAGATCAAGGCTCCTTGAAGGGTGGGACTTGGGCCAGTGACTTCCTGGTACTTGGACAGAAGAGGACATTCCCCCCCATTCCCTCCACAATCATGGTGTCTAATCTCTTTTCTACCATCTTTTCCCTCCCAGATGCCCTGCCCTGCGTGGGCTCAGCTCATCTGGCCCTGTCTACCCAGTCTACTTTACACCTTTTGACCATTATATTCTGCATTTTGTCCATATTTTTTGAGTATGAAGGACAAATAGAAATCATATCTTTTTAATTTTAATAGAACTTTTTTTAATAGAACTTTTCATTGTGGAATGATTACTGTGATCAAACTAATCAACACACCATTGTTTCTTCTTTTCTATGGATTTGCAAGAGTACTTGGGAACTACTCAGTTTATTTCAGACAAACAGGGACAATATCAATGCTACAGTTACATTGCTGGACACAAGGTCTCTAGTACATGATTATCTTATACCTAGACAGCATATTTCTTAATTATGAAGCTAATAACATCACTTACAGGTTAAAATACTCCAATGTCACCTTGTCACCCTGAGGTTAAATTGGAAACTATAAGAAGACAACATGATCTAAAATCTGGCTAATTTTCCAGGCCTACCAGGTGCCACCTCAACGCTGCCAAACCCACTGCATATCCCCTCACTGTGCCCACAATTCACCACATTCTCAGTCTTCCAAGATTTCCAATATGCCTGCCTAGATTTACTAAAATATTAGATAAAATTGTTTTATATATATAATTACATATATGTATAATTATTTTATATATATATAATATTATTTTAATGAGATCACTCTAATATATCTATTAGACACAATTATTTTAATGAGATATATAATGTATATCTAATATATATATTAGATAAAATTATTTTAATGAGAAATATAACATATATATTAGATAAAATCATTTCATGATATATATATATAATATATATATAATATATATTAGATTGAATTATTTTAATTATATATATATATATATATATATATATATATATATATATATATACATATATACACACACACACACATATATTCCTTTGAATTAGAAAAAAAAATTTATTAAATGTTTTTATAGTTTTCCATTTTTTTGACATTTACATCACTAGTAAGAATGTGTGTACAATTTTACTCTACATCTGTATCAGTGTACGGATACGTTTACATCTATGAATTTTTACAGCTTGTTTTTTATTTTGTAGGTTAGACATTAATATTTTATTTCTTGCTTTGTTTTATATCTTAAAATTTATTTTTTAAGGCCTACTTCAGGCAGTACTTTTTATCTAAAAATACCTTTACTATAGTTATTCTGCAACCAGGCAACTAGAGTACACCTGCCGGCCAAGCTACTGAGTAGGCTGAGGCAGTAACACTGTAAATTTGAGATCATTTTGGGTAACTTATTGATACCCTGTGCCAAAGGAAGGTGAGGGAGGCTGGGGATGCAGTTCTGTGTTCAACCCACCCTAGGTTTCTTTTATTGTACAAAAAATAATGATTGTAAATTATCAAAAAATTATATCAGATCAAAATAACCTGTATGGCTATGAAGGGTCTTGCGTATTATTTATCCCTATGTCTTCATTGTGTTTGAGCCTTTATTTGGTTTCTATTTATTTTGTATATCACACCATTATGATATGGTTGTTTTTATTTTTCTGATTTCAATTTGTTGATAATTCTTTTGATGAATTCCTATTTAAAGTACACTGCCCCTTTTATCTTCAAAAAATTATGACATAGTGCCCTCTCTTTAAAAATACTTTCACAGCAATGTGTGCATATTCCCCACCTATATTCCCCATTAACTTGAGAAGCTAGGTCAGCAGAATTGCAAGTTTGTGGCCAACTCTCAAAATTTTGAAAAGACTGTTTCTCAAGTCAAAAAACATAAAGGAATAGTGAATAGTCAGACGTAGAGTGTCCCTGAGTTCAAATCCCTATACTATTGTTTTTCTGGTAGTAATACTTGGAAATATAACCTGCCTGGAACATGCTAAGCAAGTACTTTGCCATTAAGCTACATCCTCAGCTTCCTATTTAGCAAATAAAGAAATTGACGCAATGAGTGAGATGTCACATTAAGCCCAACAGGAAAGCTCAATTTAAGAAACAAATGAAAAAACAATAAAACAAAAAAGGTGGTGATAATTTAGAGAAATTGGCACTCCAATAAATTTCTGGGAAATATAGTATACAATATACAGTGTATACTGAAATATTTGATATATCAGTAATTCAGTATAGAATCATCACATGATCTACCAACTCTACTCTCAGTCCTATACCCAAATGACCTGAAAATATACACACAAACACTTGCATATGATGTTAATTGCAGCACCATTCATGCTAGCCAAAATTGAGAACAATCGAAATCCATGAACTAAAGAGTGGATAGTTAAAATGTGTTCTGCATATGTGCATGCTACAACATAGATAAATCTCAAAAATGTTAAACTAAATAAACAAAGTAGTGTGAATATATATATATATATATATATATATATATATATATATATATATATATATATATATATATGAATATATATATATTTCCATTTAAGTGAACTATCAGGGATATGTAAACTCACAGACCCAAATGAAGTACTGGATGCCAGGCCCTGGGAAGCCAGGGGGAAGAGGTTTTATTTAATGAATACATGGTTTTGTTGTAGTGATTAAAAGATTAGGAAGGAGATAAAAGTATTCAACAGCAGTAATATGAATCACTATTATCAGATTTTAAAATCAAAATCAAACAAACAAACAAACAAACAAAACCCCAGAAAATAATAACATAAAATCTTAAAGTCTACTTAATAGTAGGGAATACCAGCTCTTGGTGAAATAAAAGCACTGGGTATGTATACATTCCCTTAGGTGCTCTGGATCCCAGACTTAAATCTTGGCTGGTAACTCCAGAAATTTGAAGCCTACTATATATCAAGACCTATATCAATTTCTTTATATACTTTAATCCTTACTTTTCTCCAAGGTCTCACATTCTGCTTGGAGAAATTCTCACCTTTTATATTATTTTGCTATCAGTGATTGACTAGGGTTGCTTAACTACTAAGCCAATCTGTAGCTCTTTTTATTTTTCACATTGAGACAGCCTCTTGATAAGTTGCTCAGGGACTCACAAAGCTGCTGAGGCTGTTCTTGAACTTATCATCCTCTTACCTCAGTCTCCTGAGCCACCTAAATTATGTCCTGTGCCACCATGCCAGGCAGAGTTATGCTTTCACAGATGACTAAATTAAGGAAGATTTTTCAAAGTTCACCTGCTATGCAGACCAGGGATATGACTACTTATATAAATTGCAAAATATTCTTTTATCTATGATGATAAAAATTGTGTTCTGGGCTGTGTCTATATGAAGGAGGAGGGAAGAGGCAGAATTTCCAAAAGGGCACAAGGAACTTGTTGGGTGTGATGTCAATGCTCACTGTCTTGATCATGCTGATGGTTTTATGTAGATACAAATATATAAAAACTCAATGTATTGATAATTCAATGTGTATAGTTTATTGTATGTCAGTTTAACCTATTTTTTTAATTAATAAAAGATCCAAGGAGACATACCAACAAATATAAATGACAAGCAAGGACAGGAAAACATGTTCAACATCATGGATCACACTGGATTGCAAGTAATGCACCCATAAGCATGGCTGAAATTCCAAAATCTGAAAATACAAACTGCTGGGCAAAGAAAGAGGAACAAGAGCAACTCTTATTTATGGCTAAAGGGATCACAAAATTGTGCAGCCCATCTGGAAAGAGAGTTTGACAATTTTTAAAGCCTCAGTCTTACCATATATCTGTAGAACACATAATAGTTGTTCATTTATTGGAGTTGAAACCTGGAGTCCACTTAAAATTCTGCATGCAAAGGTTGACAATTTTTTTGATTGAGGATGTGGCTCATTGGTAGAAAATTTGCCTAGCAACCTTGAGATTTCAGGTTTCACCCCAACATCACACACACACACACACACACACACACACACACACAAAATGTAACTTGTTTATTCATAGTTTGCAAGAACATAAAGCAGTAAAGTTATCTTTTAATAAGTATTCACGTATTATTAATCAAAAAAGGAACTCATCAATAAATTGGAACATGATTCAGCTGAAAAAACTTTAATAAGCAAACAAATATGGAAAGATGATGAGGCATCATAAATACACCTTGATTAGAAAAATATATGGGATACAATGCCACATTTAAATTATCCTGAGTATAGGACACTCTGGATAAAGCTAAGCAACAGACAATAACAAGATTTATGATTGCCAGAGACTCAAGGCAACTAGGAAAGGGAAATCTTTGGGGTACTGAATCTATTGTGTAACAAACACATAATGGTGGCTATTCTAGATTATGTTTTTTTTTTTTTCCCCATACTTAATCAACTGCATAGGCTGGCACAATGGTGCATAACTGTAATTACAGCAGATTGGGAAGCTAAGAAGAGACAGTAAGATCACATGTTCAAGGCCAGACTCAGCAAATTAGCAAGGCCCTGAGCAACTTGGAGAAACCCTACCCTACCACAATAACCTCATTTGTCATGAGTTCTTTCTTTTTTTCTTCATTTTTTCTTCTACTTTTTTCTAAACTCCCATCATTGCTACCTTTCTGGCTGTGTTTCTAGGACAAGATATCCCACAACCTTCTCCATATTTTTTTTTCTCACAACTAAAGTATTTAGACATCAAAACTCATTGTTATTGGTGTGTCATTACTTGGAGCTGCTTCATCAGATAGATTTGAAAAACTTATATTTCCATGCACAAATAACATCAGTTTGGTTAGTTATTTTATGTAAGACCCTACCTTAGTGGGGTACATGTGAGAGCCTTTAGATTTGTTTGCTATGAATGCTGTGCAAATAGCAGCCCAGGTTCCTCTGACCTTAGAAAATGAGAGCTAGAAACACAAAAAGTTTCCATATAGATGCTGCTTGTTTACCATTGTTTGAAATTGGAAGAAGTATTAGTTTTTCCTTTAGGTATGCCCTCTGAGCAACACAGGTTCTGTCAGACTTCATATACAACACCAAAATTATCACTCTACTTAGAAATGAGCTAAAGCTGTCTGTCCCATATAACCTCATCTTGGAAGTCTTAGCTCCAAATCTGAATGGAAGAGAAGCAGTGGAGTCTTTGAGGTAGGCACTGGAGGAATATATTTTTGACGTCTGACTTTTATTGCTTCATAACAAAGACACAGGTATTTATTCCTAATGTGCTACAGGAATTCTTTGAACTTCCATACCACAACAATCTATGTGAATTCTCAGTATATAATTTTAAATTGATAGTATCATTATAATTTATAATATCACAAATGTTATTGTCTTACATGAATAATTTTTCCAGCATAAATATTCACAAGGTATAATAATTTAAAACATTGGCATTTTCTAGCTTTACATTACTTTTTTGAAGGAGAAATATTTAAAAACCACTTTTGGCAATTCCTAAGCTCACAGACTCATCTGCTAAAACTTCTATCTAATATTTTCTTATTTTGAATAGTAACCTCATATTAAATGTGAAATATGCATTTACATGAAATAAGAGACTTTGCATTCTTTAAAATGGTTTTTGATACACTGTATCAGAATTATTTTATCTTGGTCTTTACTACAGCTTAGATATTTAATGGAGGTGCATTTAAATGTTTTAAAATATTCTAGTGATGCAGGGAGAGAGCAAAATAGTAGAATAAACTTAAGTTTATAATAAAAGAAAATATACTGATTTTTCATGATTTGGCATAATGATATTAGAATACACAACCATAGGCCCAAAATTCTGGTTACAGTTTATTATTTTATATATAAGGAAACATTGTTTCTTTATACCTAACATGGATCTGGAATACAAATATTTTAGTTGATCTTGTAGCTTTAGAGTTCTTCCTTATGAAGTCACAATCCTTGAGAAAGAACATAGAATTTGACAATAAAATTTTTCAATATTACTCTTTGCTTTATGTAGATACACTGAATTTTGTAATTTTAAAAATACCAAATATATGAATACACACTAAAACACTAGAACAAATTAAAGTTTGTGATCAAATAAAAACCTGCTACTTTTTCATGACATGGCAGAGTGCTATTATTACAGACAACAAAAGGCTCATTTAAATTCATACTGCTAACTTCTCCCTATATTAAACAATTTTTTTCTTGATACTGACAAATTTTTAGAATTCTTTTCTTCTACCAGCTGTTTTATGAGCTTTAGAGTTATTCTTTACTAATGTATAATCATATAAATATTTAATAAAATTATGAGAATTTTCAATAAGCAGAATTAACTGGACATAAGTTTACTAGGTACATATATGAATCTACCACAATGAATAACATCATCAAATAAATTAACAAGAGTTGGGTTCCAATTAGAATGAGGTATATTCCATGCTTGTATAATTATACCAAAGTATATCCTACTGTCATGTATAAGATACCCAATAATAAAGAAAAGGCTTATTTTATTTTTTTATATATTTAATTTTTTTAATGATATGCCATGGATTGAACCCAGAGCCTCACAAGTGCTAGGCAAGCATGCTACGACTGAGTGACAACCCCAGCCCCTTGGTTATTTTAAATGTATAAATGCTTCTTAAACTTAAATGACAATTTGATTTATTATAATTTGAAAAATTTTTATGCATTTACAAATAGCAATTTACAATAACCTAGAGAAAATATATTTTCTTTTCTCATGAGAAGTATTTTTTTCTTCTACTTGCAATCCAAATCTTGACTGACGGTTTTCTGAGTTAATTTTTTTTTCTCAAAAATATTTTCCAAGTGCAGTTTAAATCCAGTCACATAAAGGTACATAAACCAAAACCTTTAGGAATGTGTTTGATTTAGATGAAGAAGGAAATGGTAATTAGATCATAAGAGTGGAGATGTTTTTCACACATTTTTTGCAAATATCTAAATACAGCCATTGGTAAGAGAATGACTTTAAGTTTGAGAACATGGGCAGATTTTGTAAAGAAGAAACAATGCCCTGGGTGTTTCAGTGCCTCAAAGAATATGATGTAAGAGAAGTTACATAAGGAATTTCATATAGCAAATATTTAAATATTATACAAAGACAAGTTTTCCAATTTTTCTTTTCTTTTTTAAAGAGACAGTGAGAGAGAGGGAGAGAGAGAGAAAATTTTAATATTTATTTTTTAGTATTTGGTGGACACAACATCTTTGTTTGTATGTGGTCCTGAGGATCGAACCCGGGCCGCACGCATGCCAGGTGAGTGCGCTACCGCTTGAGCCACATCCCCAACCCTCCAATTTTCCTTAAACTTGTTTTTTTTTTTCCATTGATGATGGATATTCTGACTGCAATGTGAAAGGTTGAATTTGATAGGTTCTAAATTTGATAGGATCTAATTTAAATGAAAGTCTTGTGGATGAATAAAAATATATTGTAAACTCTTACAATTCAGCACTTGAATTAAAAAAAAATTGGAAATGGGCATGTAGGGATCATTTCCCTAGAAAATTCCTGTATCTTTTTAAAAAATATTTTTATTTGTACATAGACACAATACCTTTGTTTTATTTTTATGTGGCTCTGAGGATTGAACCCAGTGCCTCATAATTGTTAGGGAAGCACTTTACCACTGAGCTACAGCCCAATATTCCTATTTCTGCTTATCAACATATGAAATCCACAGTTTGTGGTAAATAATTTTTATGTAAGCAAAAGTATTTCAGATACTGTAGATCTAAGCAAAATAAGACACCATCTTTAATTTTAAGAAACCTGCAGGGAAGATTGAAAATCAAAAACACACTGACCATTAAATAATATAACTTATGATACAAAGGAAAACTTAATGTATATAGACTCAAAGACAAGGGTAAGATCTGAGCAATTTCATGAGATTAACTGGAGTAAACAAAAATATTCCTCTGAAGAATGAGATATGTTTGAGTTAAAATTCATTTTTTACTTACTTTTTATTTACTTTTTTTTCTTTCATTTTTTGGGATGCAACAAGGGCTTTCTTTGTGGTATGCCTGTGAAGAAAGAGCCCCACACAAGCTCTTGACTTGAAATTAAGATCAAGAATAAGACTCTGTTTTATGTACAAATTTTTCTGTTGTTTTGGTACATGATAATTATAGAGATTATGGAGGGTAATAGATTGACTGAAAGCATTTAAATAAAAATCCTGTTGTGATCAAATGCTCCTGTTTTTCTTCCAAGAATCTCCCTAAAGATGAACAAATATTTCAGTTTTATTTCCAAAAGAAATACCTTCTATCCTAAAGCTGGCATTGGAATCTCAGCAGATACATTTCTGCTTTTTCTTTACATTTCCACTGTCTTTGTAAGGCCAAGTCCAGGTTTACTGACCTCCCCATCACCACATGCTTCTAACATACATTCTCTAGCTACTCACCATGGGACTTTTGGTTTCAACAGACTTTTGGGAAGTGTAGGAAAGTATATGTGAGTTTAAGTGAAAAGAGCTTGTCTTCCTGGCCAAGGTTATAAGGGGACCCTCCACCTGCACCACCCACATGATGGGTGTGCTTTAGGCTATCACCATCAGCCTCAGTGGCTCCTAGTTGGTCTGCCTCAAATTACAAACCACAAAGATCATCCTGTGGCTATTGTTTTCTTATTGATCTTCATCATGTTCACTTGTACCAACCCACTTTTTTATACTGTGGCTATACAAAATAAAATCTACCCTGGTTTTAGATTTCTCACTGACCACTGTTCTTTTCTGCTCATGAGATACAAGCACAGGAGCATCTTACTTGCACTGATGGCATTCAGTGATCTCTAGTTTTGAGACCATATGGTTCTTTCAAGCAGGTACATAATAATTCTCTTTCATAGACTTAAACAACAATCATGTTTCCACAAAGCTCCAGATTTTCTCCATGAAGCTCCCCAGAAAAAAAGAGCCATTCACACCATTCTGCTGCTCATCATGTGCTTTGACATCCAGTATTGTTTGGACTCCATAATTTCACTATTAATAGGCATAGTGTGGACAAGTTATCTTATCCTGACATGTCTTCAAAGGCTTAGGATCAATGGTGATGGCATGTTCAGTCCTTTGGTGCTGATCAATGCTGACACTCAAATAAAAAAAAAAAACAAAAAACAAAAAAAAACTATGCAAATTAAATGGAGAAAAACAGGTCTGCTTCTGACAAAACTGATCAAAAGCAACTTTGTCACTCTTATTAAAATAATATTCTCTATTTTAGAACCTTTTACCTCTGATAAAAATCAATAAAATAAGATTAAAATTTTCTATTAGAACGAAGTTATCTAAAGAGCTAGCAAATAGCTTGTGGATATTTTTTTTCTTAATCTGGACCAGTTTTTCAACATTTTCATTAATTTACACTATATCTGACACCATTTGCATATCATAAATTTTTATAATTTTTAGGTACTTTGTATCTTAGACATTTATATTAGGTCTATTTTTTTGTCTTCCTGCATTACACTTCCTGATATTTCTTTCAGTGAAATTCTATTAGAGGAATATTTATTCTTTTCTTTTTTTGTCTATTAATATGTGCATGCTCATATCAAAACTACTCAGGAGTCTGCAGGAGTATTGCAATTTTGTGGGAACCTTTGGTAACTTAATGAGACTCTGTGAACAAAACAGGTAGAAGATGTATCTCAATGATGGACAACTTTAGGGTTCATTTCCCTATACTAAAACTACTACAACAACAACCTGAAAAAAGGAAATACAATAAATACCATAAAAGAGTACTTTATGAACAAGAGATTGCCTGCATTATTTTAAAAACCAAAGTATTGGGCACTATGTGAACCAATTAGAACACACACACACGCATCTGTTAAGAATATAAAATGGTATAGTAGGTATAGGAAAGAATTTGATGATTGCTAAAATTTTAAACATAGAAGTACTACATGACCTACCAATTTTATTTTTAGCTATATTTTCAAATGAACTGAAAACATATATTCAAACACTTCAAAATGAATATCAGTGGCATCACCATTTCCATTAGGAGATATATGAAAATCCAAATTTTCATCAAAATGATAAACAAATGTGTCTATGTATCTTATGTATCCATGTCTGAGTAAGCACATGTACATATAGATATACTCATATAAACAAATATATATATATATATATATATATATATATATATATATATATATATATATATCATCCAAATATATGTTTGAATATTATTCTGCAATAAAAATAAAGTATTGATTCAAGCAACCATGTTGAAAAATCTAAAAAAAAACTTAAGAAAAGTCAACAAAATCAAACATGAAATTTCACCTGTGCTATAATTATATTTATATTGAATATCCAAAATTTGAAAATCATAGAGTTAGAAAGGAGAGAGTTTGTTTCTAGGGGCTTGGAAGGCATTTAAGTGGTTGATTAACAGATTACATTAATTAAATCAGTAGCTAAAATGTTTAAAACAAGGTAATTGTGGTAATTATACCACAATATTATACTTGACTTATTATCATTACTTATTTTTTATGGGCACTCTTATGAGAATTTAACCTCAATAACACCAATAAGAAAAAAATCTTGAAAACACTGAAGTCTATACAATTATAGCCAGAGGTGACAGAAATGAACTATGGAATTGGACATAACTTTTTTATTTTTGTATTTGAACAGATGACCAGAGTAACTGTATTATATAGAACTACAAATATAGAATCCTGAATAAAATGAGTTATACTCCATGTTTGCATAATATGCCAAAATATAATCTATCATCATGCGTATCTAAAAAGAACAAATAAAATAAAATAAAAAGAAAGAAACTATGGAGTTATAGTCACTCACATGTACTCTGCATCACCAGACTAAAGGTTGGATGGTAGAACTGGATAGCAGAATTCAATAGCCTTCTCTGTCTCATTCAGTATTCTTGATTTATTATTTACTTTGTCCTTATCTGCCCAGTATCTTGAGTATTGATTAGAAGACTTCTGATCTTACAGATAAGTATACTAAGTTTTAGGGATGACTGATTGTCTCAAGGTCACCATTTATGCAGAGTAAGGCTGTGACAATTAATTTGTGTAATTTCTAATTTACAGTATCATGTATCACAATACAAATTCAGTCAGTGTTTTTTGTTTGTTTGTTTGTTTGTTTGTTTGTTGTTTTTGGTTTTGGTTTTGTTTGTTTTGGTTTGTCCCCCCCCCTCCTGGTAGGAGGAAGATAAATTACAATAAGAGGTAGAAATTACAACAGGGCACCAAGAACCATATGCATAAACTATCAATGTAAAAACTTGATTGTGGTCACTGTTACACTGGTAAATAGGTATTTCCAAACATGACAAAATATGAGTTATATATATATAGTTTATTGTATTTCAGTATTACCCTAATATAATTGTTTTGAATTTGAATGAAAGAAATAAATATATTTCTCAGAAAACAAACTATATATTTGGAAAGCATAGGAAAAGACACTGAATATTATATGTCATTAACAAATTACAAATTAATCACATCTATATAAATTTACAAAATTTCAAACCTGAAATAATCAAGAGCTGGCAAAGATGGGGAACAAGAAGAACTCTCATACATTGCTGTTGGGATCACAAAACCGAATAGCCACTCTGGAAAACAGTTTGTTCTGCTTCTTAAAAAATTACAATATACACTTAATATGGCCCATTAATTGTATTTCTCAGTGTTAATTCGATGGAATTCAAAACTATGTCCACACAAAACCCACATGCAAATGTCAACAGCTTCTTCATTAGTGATTGCCATGAACAGGAAACAGCTAAGAGAGACTTCAGTAGCTATTTATCTATTATTACTGTAAACACTGTGATACATCCATACCCTGGAGAGTCATTCAAAAATTTTTAAAAAATGAGATTTACTATAAACATGAAAACACATGGAGGCCACATAAATACATATTGCCAGAACAAAAATATTGTCTGAAATGCCATATTGTGTGATTCCAAATTTGTGACATTCTGGGAAAGTCAAAACATTAAAAATGTTAAACATTGCCAAGAAATAAGGGGACTAGAAGATGCTAAAGTGGTGAAGAACAGGGACTTCTGGCATGGTGAATCTACTCTGTAAGATGCCATCATTGTGAAAATTGTCATTATTCTTTGTCAATGCTTTAAAAACTGTAAAATTAGTGTTTTAATAAATAATTAAACTATTTATTGCCATTAATAATTATTAAATATCATCACTATTGGCAAAATATTTTGATTTTTTGCTTACATCAAATATTTCTCAGTAATATACAAAGAAAAAAGTAGTGAAAACTCTGAATAAGAGGAGAAATATGGTATCATGGTACTATGTGCTTCACTTTCCTGTAAATCTACAAGTCTTCTTAAAATAAAGTCTGTTCATTAAAACAATTAGAGAAGGCTTGGTGATTTTTCTTGCCTGAAACATACCCGGCCCTAGGACTGGTCCTGAACAATAAAAATTATACTGAGAATAAATAGTTTCCAACAAACTTATTTTTCTTTCTTTTTTTTTCTATTTTTACAATTTTCATTATCTTTTTAGAGAACAGTGAACATAAGTCGTTAGTGAATAAACTAGTACCTTACATTCAAAAGATGCTTTTATATCAATAAAAAGTGATTTATTTATCGCTCTGCTCCATAGGTAGTAATTCTTTGAATACTAAGAAAAAGATGTTCTAAACTTGTTTTACTACACTCATATAAATGAGAAAATTATCTGAGATTTTTTTTAAGTCTACCTCACTTCCAATATGCTACCTATAAAATGAGAGTACTTTATTTTTCTTACTCAACAAATCTCTGGTTAAACTAAATAAAGATAGTCCTAGAAGTATGCTGATACATATTAAGGGGTAGATAAATTTTGGGTGATATTACTGAGAAACACAGTCCGAATGATGTGATAAATAGCAGGCATTTGGTGATACTGAGAGCTCCATATTCTTTCTCCATTTATATTTTCATCACTTAACCCTTTTCATGTAGATCTTGCATTTCTGAGCTATGGTAGTTACTAACACTAACCTACTAGAAACAGATAACAGGGTCTGTGAGTCATTTCTGTCCAGATCAAGTTCCATTATGCTCACAACAATATTTAGTAGATTTGGACATAATCAGGGCCAGTTAGGACCTTCCTTTACATTCTCAGCCAATGTTAAAAGAAAAGAGGATCTCATGTGGTTCCTAGAATGGGAAAGAGAAAATCCTGCATGATTGGCATTCACAGTTCTTTTTTTTTTTTTTTCACAGTTCTTAAACTCCCTGCTCATGACTAAGCTGGACTGTACAGTTTATGAAGAAATTATCTTCAAACACAGATTAGTTCATAATCACAATGTATATCTGCTAAATATTCAATATGATGAGGGTGAGAATGAGAAGATGGACTATAATGGAAAGGGGTAATTGGAAGGAAAACTGGCTTCCTTAGGAAGAAGGTTTTTAACCTGTCTTAATTCCCAAATAAAAAAAATAGTCAAATTTATTCCTTCCTTTCTCTCTTATCTACTTCCATCCTTCCTCATTTTATTGGTTATTTCCTTCTTTTCTCTCACTCTCTATTCTTTCCTTGATTTCTTTCTAAGAGAAGATTTCTCAGTTTACTCTTCATATTTACTTCTCACAAACTAGTCATTTGGAAAATAAAGATCTACTGGAGGATATCAATTTATATTAAGTGTCATTACTCTGAGTTGTTTTTAGTTGAAAAATCTGAAAAAAATATATTTTAAGAGTATACACACTCACATAAAACATTAGTTTTTTGTTGTTGTTTGTCTCATTGTTTGTTTAATTTATTCTCTTATACAACAAGCCATACATGTCGGGGTCTAGTGAGAGGTCTTATGTTGTTTTACTAGGAACAGAACCAAAAACAAACAAACAAACTAACTAACAAAAAAACCAACATCAGCAATAAAAACTAAATTATTTTCTATTACATTACTGACTTTTCTGTAATAAGAGCAGTTTATAATAATTTATTTTTTTATTATTTACTCAATAGTATTTTACTGTTGCATAAAACATTTAGTCAAGTGGAACACTGTGACATGATGCAATCCATGAGTGTTAACATATAAACAAATATTCAGTTATAAAGACATATTGCATACATAAGGTAAATATAGGTAAAAAAAAAATGCACTGTAAAGTGAGCATGATGGTCCTTGCTTGTAATCCAAGCAAATTGGGAAGCTGAGTATTTTCAGAAGCTTAAACTCAGCCTCAGAAACTTAGTGTGATTTCAAGCAACTTGGCAAGACCAGTCTCAAAATTTGAAATAGTGGGGAGAGGGCTTAGGAATGTGGCTCAGTGTTTAAAAATCCTTAAATTTAAACTGCAATACAAAAAAAAAAGTGTAAAGTATTACAATTCAGTGTTAAACATCAAAAGATAGATCTCTTATAACTGTTTTCTCTAATACTTAAAAGTGAAAATAGTAATACTTTATTTAGAAAAAAATTATATGCTTTCAAAGATAAGGTTTCTGCACCATGCTTGTATGATATTTATGACTGATATTACTACCAAATAACTTGATAATGCTTAATAAATTTAAACAAAGGTTAAACACAACTACTTATATTCTATATTTAAATTAGTTGTGTCTTTTACTGATACTCATATATATCAAGGTTTAATGTATAGATAATGATTTTACTCTCATATTTGTCAGGGTGTTTATTATAAATGTTTAGTTGTTGTATAAGGCATATATTTTGTACAAAATATTTTCAATGTTCACTACTGGTATGAGTTTTCAGATGTTCAATGAATTTAAAATTTGATTAAGTTTTGGAAATATTATTTAACATTTTAGAGTTTCTGGGGACAGTGAATTCTACACCAATCAGTAGTGTTTAAGAAACATGTGGCAATGAAATGTTTTATCCCCCATTTGTTTTCTCTCTTACCAGTATGTATCCACAGGTGCTGAGTATTGGTGAATACATTTTGGAGGCATTGTCACATTGTCAATTTTCACATTTCAAAACTTTCTCTCTGCTAAGATTATTGTGGTGATGATTAAATTTTTACCCTTTCTTAGAGGAATGGTTCAATGGTCTCATTTATAAAGCTTCACTCCAGCATATTTTATCTGATTTCTAGTAATGTACAACATATAATTTAAAATATTTCTACATTCTCTATATTTATATGTCTTCTTTTCAGAATAAATAGCCTAGTGGTGAAAAATAAATGATTTCTTATTAAAAGCTTTGATATATTGTTTTCATTCATAGGGGTTCTTTCCTGTATAAATTCTGTTGTTAATGAGGTTTAGTTTTTCTTTAAAAGTATTATCACTTTATTTACATTTCATATTCACCATTGTGTCTTCTGCTGTGGTGAATAAAGTTTTATTTTTTATTAAAAGTTTTGCCACTTTATTCACATTTTTAGGACTATTCTCCAGTGTGAGTTCTTCTATGGTGAATAATGCCTGTTTTATTCTAAAAGCTTTGCCACATTCCTTACATTTGTAGGGCTTCTCTCGAGTGTGAATTCTCTGTGGCAAATAAGGTGTGATTTTTGACTGAAAGCTTTGCCACATTCTTTACATTGGTACGGCTTCTCTCCAGTGTGAGTTCTGCTGTGGTGAATAAGGTTTGAATTTCGACTGAAAGCTTTGCCACATTCTTTACATTTGTAGGGCTTCTCTCCAGTGTGAGTTCTGCTGTGGTAAGTAAGTCCTACTTTTCTACTGAAAGCTTTGCCACAATCTTTACATTTGTAGGGCTTCTCTCCACTGTGAGTTCTGCTGTGGTGAATAAGGTCTGATTTTGACTAAAAGCATTGATAAATTCTTTACATTTGTAGGGCTTCTCTCCAGTGTGAGTTCTGCTGTGGTAAGTAAGTCCTACTTTTCTACTGAAAGCTTTGCCACAATCTTTACATTTGTAGGGCTTCTCTCCACTGTGAGTTCTGCTGTGGTGAATAAGGTCTGATTTTGACTAAAAGCATTGATAAATTCTTTACATTTGTAGGGCTTCTCTCCAGTGTGAGTTCTGCTGTGGCGAATAAGGAGTGATTTATGACTGAAATCTTTGCCACATTCTTTACATTTGTAGGGCTTCTCTCCACTGTGAGTTCTGCTATGGTGAATAAGGTCTGTTTTTTTTACTAAAAGCTTTGCCACATTCTCTACATTTGTAGAGCTTTTCTCCAGTGTGAATTCTTCTTTGGTAAATAATGTTTAATTTTTGACTAAAAACTTTACCATATTCTTCACATTTGTACGGCTTCTCTTCAGTGTGAATTCTGCTTTGCTTAATAAAGATTGATTTTTCTTTATAAACTTTATCACATTCTGCCCATTGGTAGGGCATCTGTCCAGTGTGGGTTACTCTGTGGTTAATAAGACCATTTATTTTACTAAAAGTTTTGCCACATTTTTTTATATTTGTAGGGATTCTCTCCAGTATAAATTCTCTGGTGGTGAACAAGGCCTGATTTTTTATATGATTTCTGGTGTTCACTCTCACTTGTGGTTTTCCATATTTTCTTTTGTTGTAAATAGTGAAGATCACAACTTCTATATTTCCCATTTATCAATTTGTGAAATATATGTTTTATGCCCTTCTATGGTGAATATTCTTGGGTATCATGTGGAGTCATGGCAAGGAAGGCAAAGTTTCTATAGTTCTCTAACATCACATCTTTATATAAGTTTTTCTGAGCAGGCTGAAGGCATTCCCATTCCTGTTCAGTAAAATCAATGGCTATATCCCTGAATGATAACAGTAACACAGTGAAAATATTTAATTATTTTCCTGTCTTACATTCTTTCATAGCACCTTTATTAAGAACCTCCCCCATGTGCAGCTCTGGCCTCCCCTCCCCCAAGCGCTGCAGGGAGATTTTTGAAACAGCCCAGTTTATAATAATTTAGAGAAAGGTATTTTACCTTATCCTGAGAAAAGAATTTTCACTGATGTTTTCACCCAAATATCAAAGAATGATTTTGTTTCCTGAAAACTTTAAAGAAAAAAATGCTTTTTAAAGACAATTTAAATTCATTCAATGAATGACAACAGACTTTAGGTGTTCAGGGAAAGTAAGCATTTTCTACAGAAATTTTTGTAATTTTAAAAGAATAAGGTAATTGGATCATCAGAGTACAGCTTTGCCCCAAATATCTGAATCCACACATTGATGTCAGGATGGCCAAAGCTTGGAAAAAAAATGAATTTTTTCTTGAAGAAGACTCAAAGCCCTGGGTACCTATTTCTTTGTTCCCAAGAATCTTTCAGGCACTGAGTGACTATTCTGTAAGAGGCACCAGAGTTAATGACTATTGCAGCATTATTCAAAGTGTAGCCATTTATCTGAGAAGACTTATATATTTTTTCAGAGTACATATATCCTACCTAGTGTAATTACTATTGTGCAAATGAGGAAGGGAGGATACGAGGGATGGAGGGAGGGAAGGATGATGGAGAGAGAGGAGGAGGCAGAAGGCAGGAAAAGGAGGACTAGCTCCATGAAGCTCTTCCTACACAGTCAGGATTACTGCTCATAGTGGATATGTCCTTGATTGAGTATTCTGCTGTTGCTATCATAATTTTTATTGATTTAATCTTACTACTTATTTTTCATAAGTAAATTTCAAGAAGGCAATAAACCACAGGTATGAACACAGCACATAAATGTAACCTGCAGGTATACTGCATTTGGCCACTTCATGCACACTGAGTTTTCATTCCCATTATCACAAATTCCAGTGGGCCAAGGAAATATGGGAGCTAAAAGAGAGTTGGGTACGATGTGACCATATCCTATCCACAAGTAAGTAAAAAAAAGGGGAGCATGATGAAACCCAGGGAGGCCACACATTAATGTCAAACCAGAATTAGATTCAAATACAGAATGAAGACAGCTTTGTCACTCAAGGTACTTCTGTGTTTTAGCCCACCTGTCCAGCTGAGGATGTGAAGAGAAAGGGAAAGCAGGGTGATCCATAGTCACTTTTCTTCCAGTTCTTTCAAACTTTTTAACACACCATTTGGTGAAATTGTTCACAGTTATCAAGGTGTAGTAAAAACAATTGCACTCGTTCTGTGTAACATATTCCCTGCTTTGGTATTAATGAACACAACATGGATGTGTAAGTTCTCCAATGTGACTTGTTCATAAGTTTGCATTTAGAATTGATATGGCATACATAAAGATGGATGTTAGAAGTCTTGCTAATAATTTAAAATGTTGTAATAAGAAGGACAATTAAAAGACAAAATGTACCATGACATTTGAAGAGATCACAGAAGAAAGAAATAGATTTCTGTGGCATAATGTCAATGGTAGAGGTCACCTGCTTCTAGATAAGAAGTCTAAGTTTCATTTTGCATTGGGCCTGACAAATTACACAAGGTACCCTAAAAATACAGTAAAAAGTTGTATATTTCCCTGGAGAAAGTGGTGATTCTAGGATTTGGTAAGAAAAGTTTAAAAATGAGCATTAACATATGAAGGAGGAAGAAAATGAAGAGTAAGAGGAGAGTCTCCCAAAGTGTCCAACATGTGGATGCCTGACATACGACATAAGTACTACAGTAAAAATCCTGAAAGAGTGAAAGCTAGAAAAATATAAGCAATAAAATAAAAACCTTTAACAGTAAATTATAAATGAAAGCAACAAATGAAAATATATTTACTGATAAAACAAAATTGATTTCACTGATAAAAAGTGTTGGGAACAGACAAATCTTTCATATAGAAGAGTTCAAAACAATGCAGGAGAATAGCATCCCCTCCTGCATGTGGAGCTTAGTATCCTTGTCATTTTGTGGGTGGGCAGATTCCAGTGACTTGATTGCAACAAATAGTGAAGGAATGAAGGAAAATTATTACATTCTCAAAGGATGAACCTGGCACAAACTACCTTGACAATGGCTGTACTGTAGTGCTTCAAATATTTCAGTGACCATTAGATAACCTCATCATGCTGTGACAACAAGGCATCTCAAATCCATACTATTTCTTCCAAAATTATTTAATCAGTTCTCTTTATAGGTGATTAACAATGACCATTTTCACAAGCAGGAAAGAAACCATAAGGATACTCTCTCCATCAGTGTTGAGTGCCTACCTTTCAGTGATCAAATAGAATAATTAGTTTTAATTTGTTTTTAATTAACAAATATTTATTGCACATGTTAATGGAATCAAGCATAAAATTTCCAAATGCATGGTACACAATGATCATATCTAGTTATCTATCTTCTACTTTCATCCCTTGCCCTACCCCAGAACCCTTCCTACCTTCCAGAAATTACTATTGAGCTTTTATATTATTTCTAAAATTTCAACTCTAGGGTGTAGGTGGCAAACATGGTAATAGAAAAAAGATTTCTGCAGCCACACACACACACACACAAAAAAAAAAAAACATTTGCTGAAATGAACTCTCCCCACATCTCAGAGACCATAAATGTTAACACCTGGATGAGTCTTGCTTTATCTCACTGTACACAATCAGAAAAATGATCTCTAGCTATTGCCTTTACTATGCTGACCTTAATTTTTCCATAAATCTTCCATTTGGCTTCAGTTCCCACCACATGACAACAGGGGTTCCACTGAGATCATCAGAAACCACTATGGCACCAAATCTCAAGGTCCCTGCTTTGCCACACTGTAGTTCACTTTTTAGTGGTTTTTACAACAAAAGGTTCTGCCTTTCTTTTTAAAATCATCTCTTCTAGAAATCCACATCATTACATTTTCCTGGTTTTCTATCTCTTTAACTTCCAGAAATCCACATCATTACATTTTCCTGGTTTTCTATCTCACTCGCTTTCTCCTTCATATAATTTTCTTCACCAATGCTAAATATAAGAGTGTCTCTAGCTCAGAGAAATGCTCCTTGTACTTCTGTATCTCCACCCACACCCAGGGTCATCCTCAGTCTCATGGCAGTATTTTCCACATTCCCCTGATTTCCAAATATTCATTTTCTTCCCAGTCCTATCCGTCACCTTCAGACATGTTCATGTGGATATTAAGGAGAAATCACAAACATCAACAAAAAAGCCTTCCTCAAGACTAGCACTCTTTTCCCTGCCTCATGTGGTTTTTCTGCTCCATACAGGATTGGGTATCAGCCACTACCCTAGAATCCTCAAGTCAAAAATTCAGCAATTGTCCTTGATCTTTTCAAAATTACACTCACACCAATCCATCCCCCAAACTTGCTTATCTTAAAGACAATATTATAAACATATATGTGTGAAATAGGGACACAGAGAGATACATGTATTCAAAATTATTGCTTTACAAGTATACAATTATATGTACATTAAATATTTATAAAATATATAATTATAAATAAATAAATCATGTTAAACCATTTTTATTCCTGTTACCAAGTCATGCCATCATTTTATATAATACATATTCTATAGATAATCATATCCATGGGGACAAGTTCTGCTAAATGTCCACAAATCCTCCTCATATTGAGGGACTTAAAAGCTGTTTTTGCCAAAAGCACTGAATATTCACTTAGGCCTACAGATGCCCAATGTACAACTAAGAGTGAGATCTTGGCATCTCTAAGATATATTTATTTTATTTAATGGCTTATAATAATCACACCATAGAAAAGAGAAAGAAATACCTGCAATATTAGTAAGGACTCTTGAAACATCCCAGGTACAACAGGTGTAGAAAGAAGCCATGACTAAATTGAAACCCTTATCCTATTTCTGAATAAATTTTGAAAAAAAAAATATGTTCATGCACACACACACATACATACACTGGGTAGTTATTGTAATACTCCCTTTCATAGCTGGATGATTAACTTCATACATACAATTAATGAAGATTTGTACAAAAAAATTTAAAAAGCTGCTTGTAAAGCAAGTACTGAAGAGTTTTCTAAAATGATTTTTAAACAAGCCAGCCCATAAGTAGGCCGATACTCTGGTGGACGCTAGAAAAATGTCAAAAGTACATTTCTGGTGCCATCTAGTGTCTAATTAGGACTTAGCACTTCTAACAATGGGAAAGTACCCACATTAAGCAGAGCAGTAAGTACAAGTAGGGATGAGACAGAAATTCTTGAAACCTCAAAGAGGGGTGGGGAAATGCAACTGGAGAAGCAAGAAAGGAAGGGATACTTAAGGAGGCCTTTATCTCACAGGTAGGAAAGGATTGGGGCAGCTAAATGACATGGAGAAGGGTGTGTTTCAGAATAATTGAGAAGGTAAAACTTTGCCGTGGATGGTAACATTAGATCAGATGCCTAAAGGGGGTCAGTACTTCATGTCTCTTTAGTGCCTGAATTCTTGGGTCAGTCCAGGGGAATGGTAGCCCCCACGAAAATGAGAGCAGAGATTCCATGCTGTTTTGTTCATGTCTGTGTCCTCTCTGCCTAGGACAGAGCATGGTACTATAGTTTTTTGTTTGTTTGTTTGTTTGTTTTTAATGCAAGGAGTTATGTTTCCATATATAAAATTAAATTAAGGCTCTGGCTTTGCCTAGAGGTAGAGTGTTCATCTATTATGCATGAGGCATTGAGTTCAAGCCTCACCATAACATAAAAATAAAATAAATGTATTGTGTCCACCTACAACTAAAAAATAAATGTTTAAAAGAAAAAATATTAAATGATAACACTGTCAAAATAGATCCAATGTCCCACCCATTGCAAACTTCCTTTTAGAGAATCATGAAGCTGGAACTTGGCCTTACACCAGCCTGAGAGGCAGACGTCACTTTGTGTCCTACTTTACAGATGTAGGGAGTGTCCCAAAGTAGCACCTGGAAAGAGTCAAGGCCTCTTCCCTCATCAATGTTTTTTTTTATTGCTCAGGTGCTATGAAACCCCTGCCTGTGAGTGAGTGAGTGAAGGAGACTGTGCGATCCAGATCAGGCTCCAGCAAGTGATGGCTGCGTCAGAGGCTTACTCTCTCTGGACTTCAGGGTCTCAATATGTAAACAGCAGGCACCAAGAGAAGTCTCTGTGAACACACCAGAAAAAAATTATTGTTCCCCAAAAACAAAGTGTCTCAGGCAATATCCCAAATACCCCTTCCAGAAACCCCATGGTACCCAACCAACCTGAAAATATAGAAAGTGCACAGCATCCAATGAGAGGGAGAAAGAAAGAAAGGCTGTGCCATGGCATGTTCAGCCTCCCTCCATTGCCTCAGTGGGTAAGAGGGGAAACTGAGGCCCCCAGTGGAGCAGATCCTGAGGTCACATTTCTATCTCAGAGCCCAAAGACCCTGCTTCCCCTCTGGATCCACAGTGACTCCTGACAGAATTACCAGATGCCTCTCCTGACTTCCTTTGCATCCTGTGGATGCACCCACCATGCCCTCTGCTCCTGCATCACTGTGCCTCCTGATTCTTAGGCTGTGCTCACCTAAGGGGTCCTGGGTGGGGTGCTGCCTCCCACTTGCTTCCCCTGTCTTCTCCCCGGCGACTATTCTTATGAGTTGGGCTCCACTCTCTCAGCCTGACTCTGCCTCACCAGCTCTGCCCACTAGGTCCTCTCCACTTTTTTTCATAGGCTCCACCCAACATCTGGCCTCTTACCTGCACTGTTCTATAGAGCCACGCCCACTCCACCCATTTGATCCCCTGCACTCTGTCCACGTGACTCATTCTCCAATGACATATTTAACACTCTGGGATTGCAGGTTTTTCCCGTCTAGCTCTGGAACCTTTGCAGTCTGGCTTGGCCCAATTCCACCACCATCCACTAGCATACCAAATGGCTCTGCTCTTCTTTATTAGCCATGGTTTTCCATCAAGTTCACTCCTACACCAGTCTCCCTGTCACCTGGCCTCTGCACTGCTTCTTGAAAACTCCATATAAAATGAATGAAAGAGATCTTGCAGAGATGCCCATGGTTGTGACACCACTGAGTCTAAGGGACAATTACCTTTGGGCTCTGGTCACGTTTGAACCCCACATCTTCAATGGTTCACCTTGAACCACTCTGCTAACCACAGAGTATCTCCATTTACAAAATTCCAGCTGATGATAATACTTTATTTGCATAAATGTGAGCATGTTTTCAGGACCATCTTTGTATTGTGGATGCAGTAGAGGCACTGTCAAGCAACTAGCAACGTCCCTGCCCTATTTGTGAAAGAGCTCAGCCAGATTTAAAAAGCATGTTTGCAAAGGACATGACCTTCTGCTTTTTTTTAAGCTCTGTGTCCTCCAGCACCTTCTCTTACCCTTTCAGTACAGGATGGGCACAGCTACTTGGCAAACAAGAGTCATCTGTGATCTCTTCTCCAGCCAGCCTGGGGCATCTCAGAATGAGGAAGCATAGGTATCTGGTCATGGCCATCTTTCTCAAGGTTCTGTCTCAGAATAGAAAGCCTCTTTATAATGACTTCTGTATAACTATGGTTTATTATGACAGCCTGACCCAGTGCTGTAGAGACGGGGCAGGAGTTGGGAACTTGGGCTTCAAGCTGCAGAAACTGAACTAGATGATTTAATTAAAAAAAAAAATGACGCTGGTCAAAGGTCAAAGAATCTGATAGCAAAGTTCAATAAAACCAGGATCTGGGTTTTGCCAGGTGATTTCAGTGGCCAAAACCCCTATATAGTTCTCGATGAACCCCATTGCTATATGAGAACACTGGAAGCCTTTCTGCTGTTGCTTTGTTGCTGCAAAACAACAAAGAGAAGGGGTCTGGTTGGCTGGGTATAGGTATTGGTTGGGAGTACAAATTCTTCACATTCAACTAGGTATTAAAGGATAAATTGAAGTATACTAAAGAGCAAAGGGAAGGACATTCTAGGTAAGAACACCATGTGTGACCTCACAAAGAAATTTGTGTCCTCTCAGAATCACACAACCACACTATGCCAGGTGCTTTTCTCATCATGTCATTCAATATCCACAAACCTTTCAAAAATAGTGCCATATTTTGGGAAACTGATTGCATTGTTCCACAAAAATGCTAAAGGCTTCTATAAAGAATTCAAAATATACAGCAGAATACTGCAAAACTGGGAAAGGGGTGGGAATCTTGCCAAAACCCAGTGCCCCAAACACCAGAATAAACATTAGGCAGTATCATTTCCCAGGACTTTTTAGTCACATAGATTGAAGGGTGAATAAAAAAGCAAGGATGGGTAGAAATAAAGAATTTGATTAAAATGGGGTTAAATATGGGCTGGGTTTGTGGCTCAGTGGGAGAGTGCTTGCCTAGTGCACACGAGGTGCTGGTTATATCAACACCACATAAAAACAAAAAAAATAAACTAATGGTTAAAATTATTTAAAAAGTTATCAAATATGAAAACACAGCATTTTCACTTGAACTTATGGAAAGAAAAAAACAAAATCAGTAAAAGATGTGTAGTTGCTAACATGACATATTTATTTTGTGATCAAAATGCTTGTTTGATATAAGAATACCCCAAAAGCTAAAAAGTACCATTAAAAAATCTGAGGATGAGGCTCAGTGGTTAATTTCCCCTAGTTTCAAACCCTTGTACAAAAATAAGAAAGAAAGAAAAAGAAAAAGAAAGAAAGAACAAAAAGAATAGAAATAAAAAAGGAAAAAAATTGTGATTCCTTTTTCTTATGTTACATATTATAATTTTAGCATTCATTTTTACCTGTTGTGGAGGCTGTGAAACATCAGTCTCTCACAAATACGTCCTTGCCCACACCTGACATTTTGCTCTCAGGCTATTGTTTTATGTCAAGGTCTATGCTTTAACTGCCACCTCACTTTAATTGGAAATCTTTTCAAATCCTAGGTTTCTCTGGAGGCAGGGTTCATTTTCAGTCCTTGGACCCTGGCTTCTTCCTTCTGTGTTCATTTAGATTCAAGTCTTTTTTGGAGAAGACCCACTTCAAAATTGGGAACAGTAAGGCTTGCTTAAAATCACTTTCCCAATGGCCCATCAGCGCAGGAATTGAGATTGGGACCAGTGTTAGTCTGTTGTGGAACAATTCTCAGGAGAGCCATGGGATTCTTGGCATTCTGGACTTGAGTGTTGGCATCAAGAGGAAAGATACTCACTCTCTGTGAACATTCTGGGACAGATGAGGGATCCTGGAGATGACTCAGGCCGAACTCTGCCCCAAGGGCTCAGATTAGGTACTGTAGAGGTTTTGTGTTATACTTCCACTCCATCCCCAGAGACCTGAAAAAGAATTGGTGGAAAAGATGGCTGGTTCTTTTGACCTACATTGTTCCTGAACCTGAGGACAATGAACAGAAAGTAGAACAAGGAGAAAAATCAATGCATCTGTCTTTCCACTGCTAGAAAAATGTACCCATCAAATACTGAAAAAGATTTCCTTTTACTTGAAAATCAAAAAGCCCAGTGGTTGGCAGTCTGGGCTGCCATGGCTATCCAGCTATGCCATCATGCCCCAGAACCCTTTCTGTTTTGCATTCTGCAATCCATTCAGTACAGCAATCAGGGGAAAGGGAAAAAGGAAAGAACAAAGATCTAAGAGGCCCAGTGGCTTCCACTGATATCTCATTGGCCAGCACAGAATCATAGAGACCCCTACCTGCAAAGAATAATGGGGAATACAGTTAGTTTTTCACTTTTAGTTTGGATTTGGTTCTGTTTTTTGGTTGGTGGGACTGTATCTAGGATGTCTTAAGCACTGAACAACCATCCCCAACCCTTTTTATAGTTTATAGACAGTGTCTCTCTAAGATTTTTAGGGCCTCACTACATTGCTGAAGCTGACCTTAGACTTGTGAGCCTCCTGTCTCAGCCTCTATAGTCACTGGGATTATAGGCATGTGCCACCAGGCCTGCCTGGCTTTTTTTTTTTTTTTTTTTTTTTTTTTACATGCTGGAGTTGGATCCTGTGGGAGGCCATCCTTACATGTGATTTGAGTTAACTCCCTAGCTGGGTGAGAGGTGCTTAAACACAGCCTGTGTTAAAAAGCCTTCCCCACACTTTCCCAGGTACAAGGGCTTGTCCATGCAGAGGTGCACCTGGCCACTGACCTAAGACCCAATTGCCAGCCCTGACCTTGAGATGCTGCCCCCCTTATCCTTCATTGGATGGGAATTTTCCCTTGAATTTATTGTTGCCCAATAAAAAGTCACTCCCTGGCGTGCTCTCCCTCTCTTGCAAGTCTCTTCTGTAAACCTCGCCAACAGATTAGGTGGCTGGAGGTGGGAGCTAGTAGAAGCCATCTTGGAGCTGCGTTAATTTAATTAATTTAAAACTCTCTAGCAATTTCTTATGCACTGAATCTTCTTTCATGAAGCTCATACTGGTCACATGGCAGAGGAACCCAGAGCCAGGCACATGGGAAACACTCGTTTTACTACTGAACTGTACTTTCAGCCCTAAACCTGTCATTTTGAATTATTAGAAACCCATTTTATAAAATATAAGGTCCCAGTGGAATGAATTAGGGATACCTGCACCTGGGCCTTAACAACCAGGTTGTTAAGGTGGCTTAGTGTAGGCCCAGTTCATAGTCACACAGTTGCATGAAAGGATGGGCATCAAGAGAGGAATGTATCCTCATGGACTGTTAAAGGGGAACTGCTGGATAGGTGGCCAGGCTGAGATATTGTTCTTTCACATGTGTTAGGGTGGGCATTCCAGGTGGAGAAGGGGTACAGGGTGAGTGCATTTTGGTGGTTAATCACTGAAATACATCTCCAGTTTTTTAAAATATTATTTCTTTGTTGATAGCTTTTTATTTTGTTTATTTATATGTGGCTTTGAGAATCAAATCCAATGACTCACACATGCCATGCAATTCAATTGTACTACCACTGAACCACAGGCCCAGCTCATCCCCAGCACCTTTTATTTATTTATTTGATTTGTCCCTTCTGGGATTGAACTATTGGATACTCCACCACTGAGCAACATCGCCAGCCTCATTTTGTATTTTATTTAGAGTCTCACTAATTTTCTTAGTTCATCACCATTGTTGAAGCTGACTATGAAATCATAATCCTTCTGCCTCAGCCTTCTGAGCCACTGGGATTACAGGTGTGTGCCACTGTGTCTGGGTCCACTTTTCCTTTTTTTTTATTATTTTGATAGAGGATTAAATTATTTCTCAGGACCTCACCAAGATAATGAGGCTGGTTTTGAACTCTCAATACTCCTGCCTCAGCCTCCACATTCACTAAAATGTCAGGCCTGTGCTACTGAGCCAACTCTAATACAATTTTTAAAGTTACTTATTCCATGGTAATATGGATCTATTTAAACTTACAATACAAAAACATACATATAATATATTCACTTATTATAAATAAATTTATAAGAGTTAGCATATGCCATTTTTTATAAAAATAGATGTAACAAAACTTACTCTCATTGACTTACTCTCAAATGTGACCCATAAAATCTTGAAAACATATTGATATTTGATTTATATATTTTTATTCTTTTTCCAGATTTATTATTATAGACAAGTTCAAAACACTGAATGAGTGAATGCACAGAATTATGCCAATTTCCCAAATTATTAATTGAGGATAATATTTAATTTTTCCTAGTAATGACATTTATTTTCCCATAAATACTGCATGTGTAATTTATGTGTTGAAGCTGAAAAGTTAAAGATTACACAGAAATTGAAAACAGAAATGCTAACCAGATTTATGATAAGAATGAGAAAGAGACTGATTGTGTGTAAGGAGTGCCAAAAACAGTTAAGACCAGAAAGTAACTCTTAGGTTTTAAAGCACAATAAGGTGATTATGTTCTATAATAACTTCTTAAACAAATCAAAATAGCCAGAAATTTGCAGGTTTCAAACAAAGAATAATAATTTTAATGAGATGACAATTACCCCAATCTAATTATTACACACTATATACACATGTTGAGTTACAATAATGGGTCTCATATCCAAGTACAAATAGTAGATTCCAGTTAAAAATTAAAATAAACAGAAATCAACTCTTTGATGTTTTAGCCAAATATCTACATCACCTCAGATTTTAAAATGGTATCCTATGTTCATAAATGTTTCACTATTTTGGTTTATCTTATTGTCATATCTTTTATATCTAAAAGGTCTAAAGAGTCATGGAATGATTTAGCCTCATCCACATGGTTTTCTGATGACTGCTATTTTTTTTCAAACCTTGTTTACACTTTATTTTATTATTTTATTTTTTATGTGGTGTTGAGGATTGAACACAGTTTCTCACATGTGCTAGGCAAGCACTCTACCACTGAGCCACAATCTTAGCTCCAATAACTCGTGTTTTTAAATATGTGGCTTGAAACAATTTAAAATACATACCTACTATTTCAGACACTTTACTTAAAACACAACATGCCTTGTATAGAAAATATTCCATCAGATTAACATCAAATTTTTTGTATCAACTTTATGTATGGTTTGTTTACTGAAGAAACATATTCTGTTTCCTTCAAGCAGATGAATATTGGGATTTTATGGAAGTTCATCTTTTACGCTGGGGTCAAATTCTTGTTCTTTAATTTAAAACCTTACAATGGAATGACTTTGAGTCTATCTAAACTGTGACTTTAATTACCACCTTTATTCCAGATGACTGAGGAGAAGACAATAATAAAATATTTCTACTGATATTCAATATCTGGACTTTGGTCACTTAAAATATTTTTTTTTCTGGTCATGATAATAACATATATGCAAGATGGATGGCTACATTGGGGATTCAAAGACAGGCCTAAGATACTGCCAAAGAGCTTTCTCACATATTGCTAGAATATTTTAACATTATGAAAACAATTGAAGCAACAACATACATAGCCATTATTAAAAGAAAAGATTTAAATCTATTAAATCACATATATGAGGAAGTGCATAATTAAAACATAATGGCCAGCATTTCTACTGAGAACTTCTTGTTTCAGAAACACATCCATATTTGATACTTGTTCTTCTTTCATACACAATATCTCTAGAATATATGTAATATGACTCCTTATATGTCATAAAAAATGATCAGATTTAGCATCAAGGTAATACTTTAACTCAATAAAAGATTATAAATACAAATCAAAAAATCATCTTAGAGGGCATGCTTCTCAGTGTCATCTTAGATGATATATTAAAGGTATTAGGTCGGGTAGTAAATGGACAAAATACAGCACTAAAAAAATACATCTGTGTGCACACCCTCTACATTGAGGTTCAGTTTTTCATATGGCTGCAATTCTTTACTTTTGTGCAACCCTTCCATTTCAATTCACTGAAAATTGTAGAGTTTTCAATATGTTCTTACTGCTTAATCAAGAAGAGAAAGATGAAATCAAAGTAACACACTACACCAGTAAACCTCAAGATGAGATTATACCAAGAACTATTTTGATAATATATGGTAATTCTGAATCTATAAGAAAGCCTATGTACAGTGGGAGCACAGTTACCATTACATAATTCAGACATAATTTGGTAATAATATTGCAATGGCACCTAGAGGATATTAGAGGGACTTGATAACTGAAGTGAGAAAAATGTGTGTTGGGTGAATCCACATATATCCATGATAATAGGATAGGCTGAGATTGATGAAGATGACACTACTTGAAACAAAGGCTTCTTCTTCATTTTCTCCTAAGATATATACTATTAATATGGAATATGAAAAAGATCAACAAACAATATTATTTTATTAGTAAAAAAACACATTTTCCTCTGAAGTTTGTCTTGATATTTCAACTAAGACCATAATTTTCTTCTGCAACATAACATTCCTTTTCTAGCAGAAGATTTAGCTCAAGAACTTTACCATTGGTATCTTGGCCCTAATACATCTTGGGATTCTGATAATTATGGGGTTCATAGTTACAGATATTTTTGTCTCAGAATTTTGGAGATGATATCAAATAAAAAAGAATAATCTACTTTCACAAGTTCTTTGGGGGTGCTTCTCCATTTGTACCACCTGCCCACTGAGTGTTCTCTATGACATCACCTTCAGCCCCAGAAGCTCCTGCTTGGCAAAGTTCAACCATCAATTCTCACAGCAGAGCCTGTGATTCTTTGTTCCTTGTGGGTATTCTACATATTCTTGAATGCTTGATTCTTATTCTCTTCTACTGCCATCATCAATGTGACCTAACATGATCTTATATTTATTACTGTATGATTAACAATTGTACTAATGTATTAATTGCTAAGGCATTTATTTTCAATATTGGGGGTGTTCCAGGAAGTCTTTTTTCTAAGGTTCATGTCCTCGGGTCTTTCTAAAAGTCAATAAATAGATAAACTCTAACTAAAAAAATAAATGTTATCACTATTAATATATTAACATTAAAATAAATAAACAATATTTAAAACTCTCAGCCCATAGGTATAAGGACTTAGATTACATAGATCAATTTGTTGGAAGACACAAACTACCAAAATGCATTGTATCCTTGGTGATCTTTGTACTGGGAAGAAATTATTGGTTTCAGCATTGGACTCTCACCAAGCCATGGGTTTATTAGAGTAGGACACTGCTGTTTTCTTCTGTAACCATGACATGTTATCAATCATATGTAAAAAGAAAAAAAAAATAACAAAAAGAGGAAATGGTTCTCTCAGAAAAAAAAAAAAAGAAATTACAAGCACATTGTAATAGTGCAGAGAATATCCAAAATGTGGCCTCTGTATGTGGAGCATCTACAAAAAGCATGAACTTGTATACCTGCTGGGAGAAATAAAAATGTTGCAACCCTCCAGCGAATTGGGCTTTATTATTTAAATGTACAAAAAAATAGTCAATGATAAAGCAATAATTCTTGCAGGACTGAACATTGAATGTACATTTGCAAGAATATAAAATAGATTCCCAGAGATATTCAATACAGAAATATTGTTAAAAAATGAAATTCAGAAATAGCCCAAATGTCCATCATTTGTTTAGTTCCAACTTTAGTCTATCTATACCATGGAAAGTTAAGATTATTGCATATGTGGAGTGTTTTCCAGGTTGTTTCACTGAGTGAAAAATAAGGGGCAGACAGGATATACAGGAGCACTTCCTTTTGGGTAAGAAAGAAATTTACACAATAACATATTATTATTATTGCCTCATACCAGAACAAGAAACAGTAAGAATATATACTAGAAACAATTAAATCAGTTGTTCATGAAGGGCAATGTTTAAAGCTTAGTGGGGATGGAATATAGGTGAGTCTTCAGTGTATTTTAACATGGGTTTATATTTGAGCCACATAAACAAAAACCATGTTCAAAACATAGAGTTAAATCAAAGGACAAAAATCAAGCTCAACACACGGTTTAGAGTCTGAAAACCCAAACATTAACCATACTATTGTGTGACTAATTAATTTCTTAAGCTTGCATGATTTCCAGGATCCTTTCTTCAATGTGAACAAAATGTTTACCTAAAATAGCAATGCTTACTGTGATAAAACATTTACTGATCAGTAAATTGGCAATAAAGGATCACAGGATTCATATGCAATGTTTAGTGTCAGCACAGAAAGGGACTACATGGGTTTTATGCTTTCTATATTAGACTGGAGTTTACAAGGGCAGGGGCCACTTCTTATCTAGTGTGAGCAGCCTGGTGAATACACAGATATGACTATTAATATACACTGAAAAATTCTTTGAAAGTTTAATGCCAAGAACACAGAGAGGACTTGACAGATACTTTCAGGTCCAGGTTTCAGAAGCTTGGCTATACACAGTTGGGGAAAAATGACCAGTCCTAGACCCTGTGGGAGTATGTATTTTAATGTTGTGGTAGTTTATCATGAGCCTAGGCAGACAAATGTGGGGTTCTGCAGGTTATTAAGTCATGGAATAGGATTATTGTCATTTATTAAAAGAAAGCTGCAAAGAAACTTCTCAATTTATCCTTTGAGGAGAGAGATGGTGTACTTCCTTACTCTCATCAAGCTGTTATAATAATATATGGTAGACTGGGTGCTTTATAAGCTACAGACACTCATTTTTCACAGTGTGTAAGATCAAGACACAAGGCAATTCAATGTTTGGAAAGGACATTTCTAATGGATAGAAGCTTCTGGCTGTGTCATCATGTGGTGGAAGAAGCCAGCTAGCCTGTAGCACTGTTCATTAGAGCATTAATTCCACTGATGAAGTCTTCAGCCTCAGGACCTCAACACCTCCCCAAAGACTTACCTTCTAATACCATCACCTTAATGGAGAGAAGTTCAACCAAAGTACCTAAGGGGACACAAACCTTCAAATTACAGCTGTCTATGAAAAAGCAGGTTCTCAATAGTCAATAAACCTGTTGGAAACTTGATTTTGGACATCTGAGCTTTCAGAAGTCCACAAATGAATTTTTTTTTTTGCTTGTAAGGTATATGTTTCTAGTACTCCCATAGAGCAGTCCAAACAGACTAAAATATATTTAAAGTGATAATTCTGTCTTTTCAATTGTTCCTTCAATATGAACTCTTCCCTGAATTTTACACAGGTTATCAACTCTCTGGGCATCCCTCCATGTATGTACCCATGTACATGCACATACAACAGCAAGGAGCTTGGGGCTTTCCACCAAGCCCAATCCTTATATTCTGCATTTCTACATGTCAAATTTGGGAACCACCCTCTTGGCCCCATCCCTGCAAGGTAGGCGCAGGCCTCCTGTGGTGTTACTCTCTGAGCTACCTCTTTAAGATAGGAGTGAAGCCTCATTCTACGCTGCACTCTGGACTCTGCTCCCACCTCCTCAGTGGCCCTGCCTGTATCCTGGTTAGAGCCAGTCTTTCCATTGCACCTGTACATCATTTTCCTGCTATATGACCTGATCATTATGTGCCAACACTTTACCATGCTCATCTGTGCATTTTTTTCCTCTGTTCCCAGAGCAAAAATGAAGCTGCCATTTGCTAGCTGTGTCACCTTAAGCAAGTTAACTCGACACAGCTGAGCATTCCTGTCCTGAAACATGGGTGTAAACATGGCTTCAACTCATGGAGTTTTTATTGCCAGTGAAGAGGTCAGGGATAAAATTCTCAAAAACAATAGTCCAGTACATGGTCATCAATTGCTCATGATGTCATTAAGTGTCACCATTACTAGCTGTCAATCCCACTTCACAACATGGGAAACATGAATCCTTGAAAAGTAAAAAAAATAAAATAAATAAAATAATTAAGTTCATGTGGCCAGTGGGCCCAGGTCTGCTCTGACTCTAGATTCCCTACCCCAACCATAGCTCAGGGCAGAATGAATACAAAGGTGCCACATGAGGAGAGGACTAATGTAAAGTGGATAAAGGCAGTTTCATGAATGGACAAAAGAGAAAGAATTGAGGGAAGGAGCCAAATCCTACATCTGACACTTGGAGAATCAGGAGATTTTACCTTCATATTGACTTCCTCCTCTTGAGACCAAAACTGTACTGAAAACAGACCACTGAGACAGGTTAGTCATCAATGCAGACAATAAAGGACACTCTGGAAGTTACCAGGCTGGTTGGTGCATGTACAAGTAGTCAGAGCCACATATTGGAAGACCTCAAATAGTTCACATGAGACCTTTTGCTTCCTAAATCTTCATTCCCTGGTTCACACAATGGCAGGCTGAGCTTGGACACTGAAGGTCCTGTGTACTGGCAGGTGACATCCCCAGAAAATAGCATCTACACATATTTTCACAAGTTTACTCATTCTACTCAGCCATACACAAGAATGGAATTATATCATTTGTGGGAAATGAATGAATCTGGAGAACATCAAATTAAATGAAGTAAATTGGATGCAGAAAGTCAATTGTCAAGTCTTTTCCATCATATGTGAAAGGTAAAAAAAATGAAGTTGAAAAAAGAAGTGGATCTCAAAAAAATTGGAGAAAGAATAGTTGAGTTTAGACTGATGGAAGAGAGGATAAGAGAGATGATTCAGGTACTGAGAAATGAGACTAGTCAATGATGTTATGCCCATATACATATAGGTCACAAATGAACATACTAATAAAATAATTACAATGTCCTAAATTAAATGACATTTTTGGTACCAGTGACTGATATTCAGCATGCTTCACCATTGAGCAACATCCCCATCACCAGTCCTATTTTTTTTTTTTTTTTGAAACAGGGTTCTGCTAAGTAGTTCAAGGCTTTGCCAAAAGAGCTATATCTGGGTGCCCACAAATCAAAAATACAAAGGACTGTCATCCCCCTGGCTTATGGAGCACTCACTAGGCACTAAGTGCTAACTATCTATGACTTCATTTAATTCTCACTATAATCTTGGGAAGCAAGTGGCATTAGCCCCATCTTAAAGATAAACAAATAGAAGAGAAATTAAAGATCTATTCAAGCTGAGTGAGGTGGAACATGTCTGCCATCCCAGCGGATTGGGAGCCTAAGGCAGAAAGATTGTGAGTTCAAAGCCAACCTCAGTGAAATTGAGGTGCTAAGCAACTCAGTGAGACACTGTCTATAAGTAAAAATACAAAATAGGACTGGGGATATGACTCAGTGTTTATGTGCCCCTGAGTTCAATCCCAAGTACCAAAGAAAAAAGAAACTATTCAAGCCTCTATAAATATATAAAAGCCAGAATACAAATGTATGATATGTACTCAAGACCTTGGTCCATTAACATTTATTTTATACTAGTCATAACATCTAGGAACCTTGATGCAAGCTTCATAAATCTAATGCTTGAGAGTACTCCCCAGAGATTTTTGTTTCACTGACTGGAGCTAAAGTTCAGGTATCAGGGTAATTGACTCTAATGCTCACAATTAGGGATGCAATCACTTTTCTATTAAAAATCATGGAAACTTATACAAAGAGATTGGATTCACCTGCCCAATGCTGTGCGTCAAATCCAAAGGAAAACCAGGTGAGTGTCTGTACTTCTGTAGCTCTCCAAAGAGCTCTCTGTGGCTCCAAACAAAAGAAGACTCCATGAAGCTGTGGGAACACAAGCAAAACCCTCTGCCATATCTCACCCCACAATACTCCCAGGGAATTAGTGTACACAGAGGAGACAATTCCAGGTGATACCTTAGTGATCAATGGACAATGCCATGCAAGGAAATAGGGCACAACCCACTTCAGCAAAGGCAGAGGAGTAGCTGGTCCAGGATGGGGGCTGGCCCAGAGGATAAACGTTTCCATGGCACATGAAGCCCGGGGCTTCCTCCTCTCCACATGAGCCTTGCCTTATCACGTGTATGCTTGTTCAACTATTTATGCCCTTCTCCTATTTTATATTTCTCTTGCACATGGCTTTGGAGGTTTCATGCTTTGGCATTTCTTATAATGTTTTTTTTTTTTTCTGCAGCTTTCAAACTATGCCAAATTCAACCATGTGGAAAATTACCTGTAGATGTTACAGTTTTTATTTTATTTTATTACCATTTAATTCAAGTTTCCAAATCTCTCCCAAATAACTTTTTTTTCATTTTTATGCTACTTTTATTAACTCTTCACACATTGCCAATGGTTGCGATAAATCAGTATCTTCTGACTCCAACACTGGAATTTCAGTGACCTGCTTGAAATGATTGTACTTTCTTATGATTCTACATCACAATTCTCCCTTTTGTTTTATATGCTTTATATAACTTTATATATAGTACAGACAAGACTAAGCTAATATTACATGGTTTGTCTCAGAGAAAGGGCAGGCCTCCCCTCTTCCTCCATTAGTGAATATGAGGGCTCATCACAGGTTCCTTAGGGTTGCCTTTCAGCATGGGCTCTGACTCAGCTCCATGTTCAATCTTCCTGTGATCTCCTCAGCCTGTGGCCTTCAGTTCTTCTTCTTCTTCTTCTTCTTCTTCTTTTGAAATTTAAGATTAATTTTAATATTTTACACAGAGCCTGAATCACAAAAAAGCCAGTTTAGAAATGGTGGCATGCAGAAACAACACTACTCAGAAACCAGGTGCTTCATGTGAGAAAAAGCTAGGGAGGAGGAGTCTATTACACATGATAGAAAGAGGACTCTCAGAGTCATGGTGTAACCATGGGAGGTGCCAGAAACACCTCAGCCCAAAGTTGAGGCATTGTAAATTGTTTAATCGGACTGGACTAATTTGATCTTATGATCAGAGTAATAGCAATTTTGTTTGGACAGGATTCCAATTGAGATGCCTTTCCAAATATGTCCAGAAAAAATTTGGGGACCAGCTCTCCCAGGATTGCTGTTATCCACCAAAGAAGAAATAAAATTAAGAGACAGCTTATGTGTTACACTGGGAAAGCCACAGTTCTGTGTTTTCCAGGGAGATTTTTGTCATATTTCTCTAGAAAATAATATTATAGGCCTGCAGAGACAGAACTTAAAGATGTCTTTCCTTAAAACGTGCAACTCTTTAGGCTATTACCAGCATCACATCATCCTTTGCCTCATCCATCTGGATAAGTGCCTCTGCATTCTTAGATTCAGAAGTAGTGTGCAGTTGGGTCATGGAAAGGCTGTGGAAGGAGGAAATTTTAGCATACTAGTGAGGTTTCTTGTAGATGCAGAAGAGAGACTTCAGCTCCAACAGTTTTACTCAATCCAGAGGACAGTGTACTGTATGGTACATTGAGGATGTTTTCTTCTAACAATGTTTGCTTCTTTAATTTACATCCTCCTAAATGAGATATTTTTAATAGGTAATAATGATTAATTTTAGTTTTCCATTTGTTCTAAGTTTAGTGAGTTCTAGTGATACAACTTACATATAGAATGTCATCTAGAGATTTTAAAAATTACTTATTTGTATACACATTATAAAAGAAGACATGAGTTTTAACTTGATATTTTATAAACTTTTATTTTAGTCTAGTTTCATTTGGTGCTGAGGATAAAACCCAGGACCTTTCATATGCTAGGCAAGTGCTCCACCACTGAGCCATATCTCCATCTGTAATTTAGCATTTTTTATTTATAGACTTGCTTTTGTAATATTAAAAAATAAAATAGAACTACTATTGATGTGAATTCTATACTTTGAATAATTATAAGTTTTTAAATTTTTAGAATGAAATTATATTCTATGTTCAAAACTTCATTTCATAGAGGGCAACATCACAATGCCATAAACTACTTATATTTCTCATAAAGTCTTTGGATCCAATTTAACTCAAAAGATTAAAAAATTCCTGATCCTGTACTCTTAATTCAGTTAGGAAATGACAAATGAGAGGATCATGATAAAAGGGTTTGGAAGCACACTGAATATTTTTGAAAATCAAATGAACGTACTAGTAATTTCACATTCCTAGATTAAAAATACACAGGAATATAATTTCCAAGTTTAGAGGAGGAATATTTGTGTTCATTCGTTCTTTATGTATTAGTTTCATGTGTGTATATATATGTGACTGTATACATACATATATGCCCTTTCCCATTTCTGTCATAATGGAAATGTCTGAATCTAATTTTTCTTAAAGGAACATTTAGGTCAGTGGAATCTCATCCTACTGTGATCACTGTACTTAAATTTCTGATGTTTTCACAAACTCAGTTGTTTTTTAGTTCTTTTTTTGCTTGTTTGTTTGTTTTGTCTTTAGCATGAACAAATAATTGTGAACCTATCTCATTCTCTGGTCACTGAAACACAAAGAACAAGATGACAAGAAAGCCAACGTTGTGGGGAAGAAAAGCAGGACTTGAATTCTATATAACTACATCAATCAGAGGGACAGACTGCCCTCTAAAATTCCTTGGGTTTCCCAGTAATGAAAGCTTGACATCTGTGAAGAAACACCTCTCTAGCTTCCTATTTCTTTACTTTAAGATTAAACAGATCTTAACTTTATGAACCATATAAATTTATTGATCATCAACTATGTGAAAATTCTAAGGCTAGATTCTGAGATGAGCAGTTCCTTAAGCCACTGTGCATTTTCTAGCTTGCATGGTAATTGCTCTCTAATTTAGAAACTGTATGATTACCAAGAGTTTCTAAAAAAATATTCTATAATTAGAAAGAGGCATATAACTCGTATAAGCATATATTACATTAATACATCTGAATAAATGAAGCACGCGAGATCACAAAACAAAAACATAGACCTAAAACTCCTCTCACAGCTATAAAAAAGTGCTCCAATTACAAAGCAAAATAAATGTCTTTTAGGTTCAAAGCATGTGTTTTCAAAGTCCTGTAGCTAATAAATATCTATACCTTCTTTATTCCAAATTTATTGCTGTGCATGCATTATCATAATTTGTTTGAAGGATCATGTGTAGATATAGTGTTTCATTTCAAAAAACTCTCTTAAAAGAACTAAAATTTTTTTCTTGTAACATCCATCACTAATTGTATTAGTATCATAGTTATATGGTGAATTTTGAGCCTATAGGAGAAGTTTACTTAAAATTTAAAAATTCTGTGTCACTGAAAAGGTAGGAGATATATTATATTAAAGCTGACCTTATTGTCTAGGAAATATAAATCTGTCAAAGGAAATATATTCAGGTATTTGGTCATTTTTGAGGTACTGATCTGTGTATAATAAGTAAAATTTAATTGTATTTGCAGATTTATGGAACTATACTTCAAAATAAATGTGCCTTGAGAAATAATATTAGTGTATTTAACTTCTACATCTATGTCTAGAAAATTTGCAAAATATCATAAAAATTATATGATTTGTGTAAAAATGCTATTCACTGTATAGTATTTTGAGAAGATTAATGAATTTGGTTTTTTAGCTTAAAATATGTTTTGTCAAAAATAAACAGAACTTGGTTATAAAGCTTTTTGTTTTATATTATATCATCAATTTATGGTGACATTATTATTCTCTTTCAAGCACAACTATATATAAAAAAACAGTGATTCTTTTTCTTGGTGTCATGTTATCTTCCAAAATTATTATCCTTTGTGAAAAACAATGATAATTTTGTAGTGCAGAATTGCATCCTAATAAAGCTTATTTTATTTCCTCCAATTTTAATCATGGATCTAAATTTATATTAAAATGTATTGAACATTTTTGATTGTGTATTATAAGCCCATAAACTAAGCTAATTATTTTACTTAGAGATATGGATCTTCAAATATACAAGTCTATTTTACCAACAATGAATTAAAGTTACAGTAAAAGAGAAGCATAAAATGAGATAAACATCCACAATGAAAACAGGAGGTAATCTCCAGTGACAAAAGACTTCAAAGAACTTCTGGAAAACAGAGAGTCTGCAAGTAGATGAAGGATGCATTTGAGTTCTAATTAGGGTTTCCCAAGAGGTGGATTAAGACCATGACTAGGCATCTTGGAAGTCCATAAGTTAGTGTGCTTCATATCAGCACAATGGAAATAAAGGGAAAGAAGCACATTTGGGCACACAGAATCTGGGGTTGCAGTCTAATCACAAAGGAGGCTTCTGCTTACTCAAAGTGAAATAATGGATCTGTCTTGCACTCTCATATTTTTCCTACTTGAGACATGGAGTGTGATTTACATGAGTCTCAAACAGTCTTGAGTTTAGGAAGCCTTAAATGGTAATAGCCAGAAAAACGATCTTCTACTAATGAAAATATTTTGAAAAGATCACTTTCAGCAATTGTCTGGGAAATGAATCCTTCAGCCCTAATGGTGCCATAAAGCACAGTTCCCTATAATGACACCACAAAAACTCACTTTTCAGTCTAAGTTCTGTACTTAGTTTATGGTACTGGTGAGATTCTATTCCTGAAAAAAACTTATAAGAACGGAAAACAGTGCAATTAATTACAGTTTTGACAGCTGTGTAGACAATGTCAAATTAAGTCATCTTGTGTCTCTTCTGCTGTTCATTTCAGATCCATTAAACATACTTCTTTTGGTCTCTATACTCATCCCCAAATCATTTGAGGCTCCTCACTATAATTTTCTCAAGACACAACTACTGCACTGATCCTTTTACAATTCGTGTATGAAAAGTGAATACTAAAAAGTAGAGAATTGGGTCATCTGTTTTCAAATTGAATCATCTGATTTTTATCTTCAAATATACAATAGACTTTTATATTTGGATACAGTGGATACCGTGGTCATAGACCAATAGTAATATTTTTTATTTTTGTTAAGTGTGGTCTGATTCACTTTTAGGCATGATGTATTGGCACTTTATTAGTGGTACTTGCTTAGCATTGCAACATGGAATCAATGTCCTTCTTGTGAGGAGAGTGAATTGACCTAGCTAGGATTGTAATTTCTCCTCTTGCTTTCTTTTTTATTAGTATATAGAATTTAGAGTCCTCAGGTGCAGTTTAAATTTTAGTTGGAATTTTGTTAGACATCCTGTTGGAAAGTTTCCTCTTAAATAATTAGGATTTCTAAACGTGGAGGATGCAGAGACATGGCATAAGAAAATATAATTGCCAAGTGCATTAATAGGAGTGATTGTGAGTTAAGACTCTTAAACTTTGACACTCTGGTTCCTGGATCTATATAGTGTGTCTCTTGGTAGCACAATCTGATATAATGATGTGAAATTTAAGAATTGTTAGCAACACCATCACCTGTTCCAGAATTCTACCAGGCCAGCAGCTTTTTGTTTCTTTTTTAGATGATAATACAGTGGATACCATGGTCCTAGAATAACAGTAATATCTTTATTTTTGTTAAGTGTGGTCTGATTCAATTTTAGGCATGATGTATTGACACTTTATTAGTGGTACTTGCTTAGCATTTATTGTCTGTAAAAGCAAAATTAAAAAAAAATGTTTGGGTTTTTCTGGTTAAAATTATTTCTGTGTTATAATACGTCCACTTGTTAATTTATTATAAGAAAATGATGAAAAGAATGATGCTGTAACAAGAACCTAGAGATAAACCTTTCCTCCTAGCTGGCTAGATATTTGGAAGAAGCATTGATAGATAAAATACTGTGACTGGAAACCACTATGGTACTCAGTCCTCATTCATCCTGTGCAGCATCAGAAGCTGGATAAAAACAACTAGCCAAGTCCAGTTGTCAACTTGATTGTCTTGTACAATGTCCATGATGTATGTGCTTTGGTACATGATAGCATGAAATCCCATGATATTTACACTGCATTCTCTCTCAGAGATCCATCCTTATTACTGTACCCCCGAAATTTTATAGTCTTCAAAAGTTCCTTCTAAACTCTTGACCAAGTCTTGATTTCTTCTTATTATTTTATGTACCTTCTTATGTACCATCTTACCTGAGGTAAATTCCTTTTCCACGTGAAATTAAGGATGAAGTGTGCCTCCAAGTATTCTCTTTAGAAAGAGTTTTTTTTTTTTCATTTTTTATTTTTCAAGGGTAATCCTGAAAGATACTGTACAATGATATTATTTTATTTCACTTTACTTCTAAATGAAGATAACTCATATTTATTTCTAGTAATACTTTGAAAGAGGTTAGCCAATTTCCTCTTCTATCTGATTCGCAAAAGGGACCCTTTCCCAAAGAAGGAAATGAATAGGTGTTGTATCCCACCTTTGCTCTGAAATTGATTGGGGTTTTCTGAGAAAGGGAGTAACTTCAGTGACTATCTTCTTGGTTAGTTAATTGCTTAGTTATTGGTCACACTCTACAAGTATGACCTCAGGTGAAATGCTAAGGAAGGTAGAGAGTAAAGAAGTTATCAATTGATTATACTTTTGTAACTGAAATAAGGTTTGTGAAGTACTATATGACTTGCATATCTCTGCCTTCCATTTAAAATCAAAATATAAAATTCATCTTTATTTTTATGTATCACCAATAAGCTTCTAAAAATAAAATTTACACCTATTATTTTTCTAATCCTTTTCATGATTTCTCTATTTTCTTGGTTATATGAATTTTTTATAACTGATACTAACTTGATAATCTGTGTCATTTCCTGGTTTTCAAACACTTATTGATTTTTGTCTCTTTTTAGTTACAATTGGCCTCCAGTGAGTAAGGGAAGTCAGCTCTTTAGTCAGACTTCCGGTCTGCTCCTCTCAGCCCTGCTTCAGCCTCTCAGCTTCCCAGACCCTCATGCAGTTGGTTGTAAATTCTTCCAGAAGTTGTTTTACTGTCTACTTTTCAGAACTAAAAATAAAAATCAAAACTTAAAAAAAGTTACTTTAGGCCTGGGGATATGGCTCAAGTAGTAGCGTGCTTGCCTTGCATGCATGAAGCACTGGGTTTGATTCTCAGCACCATGTAAAAATAAAATATATATATATATATATATATATATATATATATATATATATATATATATATATATATATTGTGTCCACCTAAAACTAAAAATGAATATTTTTATTAAAAAAACAAAATGTAGAAGGAGAAAGTAGCAATATTTTTTTGGTAATAATTCTTTTTTAATTTTTTTTAAACATTTGTCTGTTTTTAATGTAGGTCACTCACTAACACTTCATTAAAATAACAGTTTCTTTGCTGAGTTCAGGTGGCCAAGGAATAGCTACACCCTTGGAACAAAACACACACAAACACACACACACACAAAAAAAAAAATAGAATTATCTTTAACCTAACTTTTTATATGATGTCTCAGATCCCCTTAACTTTGCACATTAGCTCCTTTGTTCAGTTGAATTGTAACTGCTTTTTGTAGTTGGAAAGAGTGTGACTATTGAACTTGAAAACTTTTATTCTGGGCATCTTTGTGGTTTCTGGTGAGGTTAAGTGGGTGAGAGGGTGAAGGGAAAGTGGGGGATTCTTTCCTATCATAACATGAAGTTTCCCCCACAGTCTGCTCTCAGGTGCCAGACCTCAAGTATTTCTTACAGTGGTATACTTCGATTATTTTTACTTCCCCTTTACCCATAAGTTTTAACAGCATTTTGTCAAACTGCACTTATTAAGAACCATTTTTAAAATAAAGTTATAGTTCGCCTAACCAGTCTGCACTTATTGCTTAAGGTTTCACTCACCTGCTATGCCTATTTTTGGTGTCTGAAAAACAGATATATTATTTTCCATATTTTATCCATTTTCCTACATGTATATACTGAAAAAAAATTAGGTCTGGAAATATTCCATTTTGATTGAATGCTATAATCAAGAAAATAAAATTTAAATATGCTAAATATATCTCCAGATTTTCTCAAGTAGCTATGCTTAAAACAAAGAACATATCCTGAAATGAAAAAAACATGGTCAGCTTCAAGAAAGCAAGAATAAAACCCAAGAATTTATCCTTAATGATGTATTATAGATGATAAATACAGAATAACCTCAAGATTTACAGGAAAAATAGTATTCAACCTGGTATTCTAAAATGAAGCAGATTGTCCATCAATGATAAATAAAAATAGATTTTCATAAATAATAAAAACCTAAAAAGCTATTTTCCATTCCTCATTTCAAAGAGTTACTCAATATAGAAGAAAATTTTTTTAAAAAAAATGGAGCAGAGTTTGTGTACAGAAACAGTGGCTCTAACTGCAGAGCTCAAGAAAGTTATGCTGATTCTGAAATAGACCTTGAAAATAGTTTTATTAACATACATCAGTCCTACCTTTAAAATGATGGTTTAATAGAAATATTAGCTAGTGAGTAGTCAAGTGATTGAATGTAGTAAAAGTTAGAAGATTCTAGTTATTTATTTTTCTCACCACAAAAAAAATGAATATTAGAAAATACAGGAAAAACAAAGTGATGAAAAAAGAAAATAAAAATGCACTAAACACAAATAATGGAAAGCCAAGTTCTGTATATGAAACACGGTAAAATGTGCACTTTTGTAAAATTTAATGGGATAGAAGAAAGTAGTACAGATTGTTCTTGATGGTAAGAATATCCCTCCATGAGCAGCATTCATGTCCTGATATTGGATGTCAGAAAGGCTAATAAATTAGAGAAAGAAATTATTCTTAATTCTGGTGTGTGTTTTGTGATGAAAATTATCTTAAAGTCAAATTTGTGAAAATGCTTACGGGTTTTTAACATTCATAATTTTTCTGTAGACAAAGAATGCAACACATAATTATGTTTAAAAGAGAATAACTAACTGAGGAAGCATGAAAACAGGGACTTGTAATTATTAAAAAATAGAGTGGGGTTTGGTGGCCTGTAGAGATGCTGATACTCAGAAATAATAAATTGTCCAATGTAGATTAAGCAAGAAATCACAGAACACATATCATAAACGATAATCAATTAAATGCTAAATCCTTTTAATATTTGATTCATTAGTCCTGAAGAAAAAGAAGAGCCCAGAAGTTAAATTGGTTTTCCTCCCTCTCTCATTGTAATTAGAAAAAATAATGGGAACACCTAAAACATTGTGAAGGGTCTTCTATGTATATATTTCAAGATTATGATCAATATAATCAGACAACTAGTAGTAGGAATGGCTAAATTTAGCTTCCTTTTAAAACTTTACATAGTTGCAGATAGAGTGTAGGCTGCTGATTTGGGTGTAATTTTGGAAACTACTGTTTTATATGGCACTGGGGATTTAACTCGGGGTGCTTTATCACTCATATATATACAAAATTTTTTGATAGTTTATTTTGAGACCTAGTCTCACTTAGTTACCCAGGCTGGCCTTGAAGTTGTGATCCTTCTGCCTCAGCCTCTATGATATTTGGGATTACAGGTATGTACCACCACATCAGGCCTGGACACTACTTTTTTTTTTACATAAATCTAAATTATTATAAATATTTCTGCCTTTTCTTTTATATAAAATATTCAATACTATCTTACCAAATTGGTTTTCACCCTAATATCCTTTTCTTGAAAAGGCCAATATTCATGTTGAGTAGTTATACTTTTTTTTTTCTTACCATAACAAGATTTTCTCATTAGATTCTATCCTGAGTTAGCAAGTCAATTTTATCCATATTTTAGAAAAAAACAAATTGCTATAAATTTTTCTGGTCATGGTTTTAATAGAAGTACCTTCCTCTAAGTCATAATTTAAAAAAGATAGGAGAAAATTTAGTGAAGTCAAAATCTAAGATCCAACAGTTGGCCAGTTCTTGTTTCAACCAGATGTTTATGATTTGATTGTTTCTCTTTAAACTTTCTTCTTCTGATTACTCTGATGGCCTTTTCTATGATATTTTCTATAAGAGAAATAAATATCTGGAACAAATTCATAGTTCTCAATGTTTCTCATGATTATATACAGTTTCCTCCCACCATTCTGGGATTGCAATTCATAGAGCTTTAAAGGACTTCCATTCCTCACTATATTTCACTATCAGCGCATGAAGAAATAATTTCTCAACAAATTTATATTAAATAAGTAGCAATTTAGAGAAAACCAGATATAATTTGCACCTGTGAAATTAAAATAATACATGTGGAAATTTGCCAAAGAATACTTGGCATATTCAAAGAATAAAATGAAGAAATTTACCAGAATTGTCCCTTTCCTTTATCTGATAGGCACAGTTTATTGTCATGTTGTTTCAAAAAGACATTAACATTTTCCTTATTAAAAAATAGTTGTTATTTTTAACATAAATTTTACATGATTTTTTTTTTATTTTTACCCATTTTTCTTGCACACTGAGAAGGTATTTGTAGTTAGATATTTGGGGGAGATGCTCTTGGAAAGGGTTAATGTAACTTTCATGGGGCAAAATATAGTTCTTATTAAAGCCAGTTGTTACAAAAGAGCAAGTCTTTTTTTCTGAATTTCTCTGACTTCCTGTCTCATTATGTTCTCTCTACCTCTCAAATGAGCCCTCACCATAATGCCACCTCATGTGTAATGCAGGTGAACGAGCTGTCACAGGAGGTTACAAGATTCTGGTACAGTGCACTTAAATCTTCAGAACTATGTACTCAAAAAATATTTTTATTTATTTATAAGTTGTAGTTGGACACAATAGCTTTATTTTATCTATTTATTCATTTTTATATGGTGCTGAGAATTGAACCCAGCTTCTTGCTTGTGGCAGGTGAGCACTCTACCATTGAGCCAAAACCCCAGCCTCTCAGAAAATATTTTTATGCATTTGTATCTCTTTTTATACATTGGCCTGTATCTGGTATTTTTCTGTAACATTATAAAACAGACTAAAACAACCTCTGTGTCTTATTTCTAAAGAAGACAGGTGAGACTTTGCAATGTATTATCAAAAAATTCGGTAAAAGCTTTAGAATAAAAACTATTATTCATCCACTGAGTGACCTTTAGTGAGTGATTAAATATCTTTGTGTCTAAGGCATCTTACTATGAGAGTGAGTAGAACATCTAAGATTACATTTTAAAAGCACTGGTATAGGTTAGATGGTAATGGCTTAGCATTTCTGATTCTTATTTGTTTTTATATTTCAAAGGTGATATCTTGTATTTCTTATATTCCTCATGGTGCTTAGGTTAATGTATTGCCATTTACTTTGAGACTCAAATATGTGGAATTTATTTTGTTTAGTAAAGCAAAAGCAAGAGTGGTTCCTTAGAATATAGCAAAGACTCTATGAGAATGTTTTTATTTTTAAGGCGAAGAATTGTCTCATTGCTAATGATTATAGAGGGAATTTACATCTTGATGACACCCATTAATCAGAAATTGTCTGAACTGACTAGATCAAAACCATTAGAAAACCATGAATAAAGAGGCAGATTTAAAAAAAAAAATAAGTTTTTCTAGCACCATTTTGAGTCTCCTATTATTGTACAAATTATAGTATGTTTTACCAGTGAAAGGACTCAAACACATGTAGCTGCATTTTAAGTCTCCTGTAATCACACAAGTCACCATCAATCATAATACCATTATAGGAAGAAAAATGTAGATCTTCACAGGCAGAAAAATCAAATACAAAAAGTGCAATTTGCCTTATGCAAAAAAGGCCTCATTATTTATGTCATATTTTTTTTAGCTCCCAGGTTCCATATCTTTGTGCTCAAGATATTCAACCAGAAGAAAGTGGATTTGTTTAATGCTAGATGAGTTAAGAACTGATATAATTAGATTGTAGAGTAAACATATTTTGATTTGGGGTTCAGTTGTTTCAAGTACGATGGCTTGCCCAGGAAAACAATGCAGGAGATTTTGTCCTCCACTTCACCCAAATTGTATGGAAAAATTATTATTTTTTAAATTAAAAGTGGAAGCCACAGGCAATCTACAGCAGGTATTGAAATGTCATAATGAGACATCAAACTGCAGTTGTTTTTCTCATGTTTTTGTATCATTGATTGCTGTGGAATTTGAATATTTGAAATATAAAAACTATATTTAAAAATAAACATTAATATTCTTTTGTATTTTAAGGTAATTTTAAGGCTCATAGCCTAAGGTATGAGCACAGTATAATTACCTCATATTTTTCTAATGTAATCCCAAGACAAAAGAGTTGGGATATATTTTTCATGAAAAAAATATTTTTACTAAGTAAAATTATGTTGTTCCATGTATCATACTTTTCTATGCAGTATATGTTGGGCCTTAAAATTAATAGAAGTGAATGCCTTAATGGGGCTGCCAAAAGGTTTATATTATCTTGTCCTGGTGAATATTGTGGCAGAATATATGGAGGATGAACCAGAAGATTTCTGAAATTGTGTATTTTTGTGGCTGGAAAGTGTTGAAAGGTACATCATTGTTATTAATAAAAAAGACTGGCTAAAAACAGCAATGTTCTTTAAGCGTACATACGTGAACAAATACTGTGTTAAGCAAAAATGCTCTGTGCAGCCAGGGATGGCTGAAATACATTATACTTAGACTCTGGCAATCTCAGTTCTTTTTTTTTTTTTTTAACTCCAGCTAGTAAATTTTTCTATCTCAATAAATCTCTCTCTATTCCTTTTCTTGCTTTTAAAACCAGAGGAGCAATACTTGTCTTTTTTAACTTTCTGGATTGTTTCCCAATTTTAGTGCAATAAAATATGCAGAAAACTTTTGGAAAATATTACAAAGCATACAAATGGAAGTGAATAATCACTGCTTACTTTGTGACTCTTTTTCTTTCAAATACTATTGTAGCTCAACTTATCTTTCTTCAATTACCTTTAACTGATTATATGTCCATTTTTCCCCTAGCATTTGGAAACCACACTTCATCCACTATTGGTCTCTTGCTTAAGTCTTTACAAGTTTTCATTTCTATATTGTTGTGTGTTCATCCAATTGATATTACTTCTTATTTAGTGTTTCTTGTATAATTAAATTGGTATAAATATGTCTATATTGGAGAGTGTACAATGTCCCCAGACCTTGTTCTTAGGCATATGTTGCTGTAAACTCAGTTCTTCATGAATTATATGTAATGTTAATAAAATTGTGAATGATATTCAAAATGAGTTTTGTATGGATTCTGTGTATAAGAAGCTTTTACCCTATTGTAGCTGAAAAGCCAACATTTTATGATAAGAAACTATTAAGTTTCTTTACATACAACCTTCTCAGTTTACCTCTTACTACGTGGTCCTCAGAAAATGAGACTATAAAACAGCTCATTGATTATTTTGTCATAAGTATAAGGTCTCACTCAACCTTGACTCCACATCCATGTCTCTAATTTCTGCCCTGAAATAACACTACCTATAGAATAACAAGGATGTCAGAATTTACTAATGTACATGAAAACACTGACCATCGACCTCATTCACAGAAAAATGAAATGTCTCCAATGAGGATGAAGTTTAGAAGGCCATTATGCACACAAGAAAGATAAAGCTCTTCTCTCCTGTAAGAGCTACCTTTAAATATGGGAGGCCAACCTTACGGGGGTGACTGAGTTACACTCCCCAGCTGGGTGCTGAGGCGCTCAGTCACAGAAATGGGTGTGTCTTGCTACAGCCCCATGGGTGAAGCTATGCTCACCTGTTCCTTTGTAATATAACTCCTTGCCCTGTTTAGGATAGAATCTTCCATGGAAGTGCCTTGTGTGCGTCCCCTCCTCTTACTGTGCCCTTGGGTGTGGCCTACCCAGGTGTCAGTCAACCTGCTGACAGTGGACATCATGAAGATAGACTGAGCCCCTTGAAACCTGACCCCTTGCCTCATTTGAATAGCTTCTTCTCAATAAAATGGGTCAGCGTGTGCTCTCTCTCTCTCTCTTTCTGCGGGCCCTTAAGGTCAGAGGAGCCATCACAGCAACCCCAAAGAAAAAGGTATTTGTGTCTCTTGTGTGGTTATTTCATGCAGCCCAGTTAGCCCAGTTTAACTAGAGTGACCCCTCAGCCTTTTAGTCGTGAGAACAGAAACCCGGCATTTAAGTCTGTAGAAATTCTGTCTATTAAAATCACTAGGTAATGTTAAAATGTTAAAAAGTTAAAAATTTTAAAATTTATAAATCAAGATAGGAAAATCTGGGGCTTATTTTCCTATATCTATATCCTCCTTATAAGTCTTAATTTCACGATAAATACAAACAGAAAAAAAAAAAAATAATGATCTGACTGATGCAAATTGTATTCCACATTAAGTTTGATTAAAATGTGTAAAAGTATTAACAGATGCTAGAGTATTATTTACTCAACAGTATGCTTTACTGTTACATAGAACATTTAGTCAAGTGGAACACTATGATGTCTGTCATTTAACAACAGGATGCCATACATGAGTGTTAACATATAAACAAATATTCAGTTATAAAGACATATTGCATACATAAGGTAAATATAGGTAAAAAGAATGCACTGTAAACCTGGCATGATGGTCCATGCTTGTAATCCAAGCAAATTGGAAAGCTGAGTAGTTTCAGAAGTTTACATTCTGTCTCAGCAACTTAATGTGGTTTTAAGCAACTTAGCAAGTCAGTCTCAAAATTTGAAAAAGTGGAGAGAGGGCTTAGGAATGTGGCTCAGTGTATAAAAATACCTAAACTTAAACTGAAATACAAAAAAATATATATAGTTTAAAATATTATACTTCAGTGTTAAACATCAAAAATAGATTTCATATAATTCTTTTCTCAGTATTCAAAAGTGAAAATAGTAATTTTTGATTTAGAAAAACAATTATATTCATTCAAAGTTGAGATTTCTTCATCATGCATGTATGATATTTATGACTGATATTTCTACAAAATAACTTGATAATGCTTAATAAATTTAAGCAAAAGTTAAAGACAACTACTTGCTTTCTAAACTTAAATGAGTTCTGTATTTTACTGATCTCATATACATCAAAGTGTAATATATAGATAATAAATTTACTATACTCTCACATTTATTATAAATGTTCCATTGTTATATAAGGAATACATTTTGGAAAAAATCTGTTCAATGTTCACTACTAGTATGAGTTTTCAGGTGTTCAATGAATTTAAATTTAAATACATTTTGGAAATATTATTTGACTTTTTAGGGTTTCTGGGCACAATGAATTCTCCAAAAATAAGCAGTGTTTAAGAAACATGTGGCTACATTTTTTTTCCATTTGTATTTTCTCTAACCAGTATGTATCCACAGGTGCTGAGTATTGGTGAATAAATTTTGGAGGCATTGTCACATTGTCAATTGTCACATTTCAAAATTTCTCTATGCTATGGTTATTGTGGTGAGGATTAAATGTTGCCCCTTTCTTAGAGTAAAGGTACAATGGTCTCATTTGTAGAGCTTCTCTCCAGTGTGTTTTCTCTGATGTCTAGTAATATATGATATATAATTTAAAATGTTTCTACATTCTCTACATTTATGTCTTCTTTCCAGAATAAATAGCCTAGTGGTGAAAAGAATTGATTTCTTATTAAAAGCTTTGCTGCATTGTTTCAATTTGTAGTGGTTCTTTTCTGTATAAATTCTGTTGTTAATAAGGTTTAGTTTTTCTTTTTATTAATGTTTATTTTTTAGTTGTAGTTGGACACAATACCTTTATTTTACTTATTTATTTTTATGTGGTGCTGAGGATTGAACCCAGGATCTCACACATGCGAGGCTAGCACTCTACCACTGAACCACAAACCCAGCACCAAGGTTTAGTCTTTCTTTAAAAATATTATCACTTTATTCACATTTCACATTCACCAGAATGTCTTCTGCTGTGGTGAATAAAGTTTTATTTTTTATTAAAAGCTTTTCCACATTATTCACATTTGTACGGCTATTCTCCAGTGTGTGTTCTCTTGTGGTGAATAAGGCCTGTTTTATTGCTAAAAGCTTTGCAACATTCCTTATATTTGTAAGGCTTCTCTCCAGTGTAAATTGTGCTGTGGCAAATAAGGTGTAATATTTGAGTAAAAACTTTGTCACATACTTTGAATTTGTGAGGCTTCTCTCCAGTGTGAGTTCTGTTGTGGCAAAAAAGGTGTGATTTTTGAATGAATGCTTTGCCACATTCTTTACATTTGTAAGGCTTCTCTCTAGTGTGAGTTCTCCTGTGGTGAATAAAGCCTGATTTTTGAGTAAATGCTTTGCCACATTCTTTACATTTGTAGGGCTTCTCTCCAGTGAGTTCTGCTGTGGTGAATAAGGTCTATTTTTTGACCAAAAGCTTTGCCACATTCTTTACATTTGTAGGGCTTCTCTCCACTGTGATTTCTGCTGTGGCGAATTAGGTTTGATTTGTCACCAAAAGTTTTGCCACATTCTGTACATTTGTAGGGCTTCTCTCCAGTGTGGGTTCTGCTGTGGTAAATAAGGTTTGATTTTTGACCAAAAGCTTTACCACAATCTTTACATTCATAGGGCTTCTCTCCAGTGTGAGTTCTTCTGTGGTAAATAAGTTTTGATTTTTGACCAAAAGCTTTGCCACAATCTTTGCATTTGTAGGGTTTCTCTCCAGTGTGAGTTCTGCTGTGGCAAATAAGGTCTAATTTTCGACCAAAAGCTTTGCCACAATCTTTACATTTGTAGGGATTCTCTCCAGTGTGGGTTCTGCTGTGGTAAATAAGGTTTGATTTTTGACCATAAGCTTTACCACAATCTTTACATTTGTAGGGCTTCTCTCCAGTGTGAGTTCTGCTGTGGTGAATTAGGTTTGATTTGTCACCAAAAGTTTTGCCACATTCTGTACATTTGTAGGGCTTCTCTCCAGTGTGAATTCTTCTGTGGCAAATAAGGTCTGATTTTCGACCAAAAGCTTTGCCACAATCTTTACATTCGTAGGGCTTCTCTCCAGTGTGAGTTCTCCTGTGGCGAATAAGGTTTGATTTGTAACCAAACGTTTTGCCACATTCTGTACATTTGTAGGGCTTCTCTCCAGTGTGAGTTGTTCTGTGGCAAATAAGTTTTGATTTATCACCAAAAGCTTTGCCACATTCTGTATATTTGTAGGGCTTCTCTCCAGTGTGAGTTCTTCTGTGGTTAATAAGGTGTGATTTTTGACCAAAAGCTTTGCCACATCTTTACATTCGTAGGGCTTCTCTCCAGTGTGAGTTCTCCTGTGGCGAATAAGGTTTGATTTGTCACCAAAAGTTTTGCCACATTCTGTACATTTGTAGGGCTTCTCTCCAGTGTGAATTCTTCTGTGGCAAATAAGGTGTGATGTTTGGCCAAAAGTTTTGGCACATTCTTTACATTTGTAGGGCTTCTCTCCATTGTGGGTCCCTCTGTGGTAATTAAGACCTTTTTTTTTACTAAAAGCTTTGCAACATTCTTCATATTTGTGGGGCTTCTCTCCAGTATAAATTCTCTGGTGGTGAACAAGGCCTAATTTTTTATATGATTTCTGATGTTCAATCTCACTTTTAGTTTTCCATAATTTCTTTTGTGGTAAATAGTCAAGATCACAACTTCTATATTTTGCACTTATCACTTCATGAAATATATGTTTCAGGCCCTTGTCTGGTGAATATTCTTGGGTATGATTAGGAGTTATGGCTGAAATAAACAAAAATTAAAAAAAAAATACCTATTAGACTGGGATAAATATATTTTGCATACATAACATGAAATTAAGGTAAAATAAGTACATCAGGAGTGTAGCAGATTAGTAAGTCCAAAGTCACCATAAATCCAAAAAATATATTAGTTCAATAAAAATGTACAGAAAAAATTACCTTGAGAATATTACTCAAATTCTTGTAGAGACCACAGTATCCAAGAGGAGTACATCATTAAGAATAGTACTATAGTACTATAAAGTGTTAGAAAAGTATCATTAACAGACTTTTGTCCTTCATAAGATAGTATTGTGTATTTAGGAAATATCTACCAGCTACCTTCACTGTCAGTAGAATAAGAGAAATGTAAAACATATACAAACATTTCTGGCTATTTCAAAGAGTTTCCAAAAAATGGTTTTTGTCTACCATGACATAGAGACATGAAAATAACTAGTAGATTTTGAGTGATAATACCATAAATATTCAACAACGGTAAAGAGGCAATGGACTCTTAAAAAGAAATATGAACAAAAAATGTACTAAGAAATATACACATATGTGTCTATAAAATTTTTAATAAAAATATTTTAAAAGACTATAAAAACCTTGCATAGCCTATGGCCATAATACTTGGATGAATTTAACACATGACAATCAAGTATAATAAATTGATTTTTATATTTTTACATTCATGTGATATCTGTATTTCCTTTATTGACAAATACAACTTTGTTTACTTATAAATATATCATGGTATTTTATACTATGTATACAAGGTAAAATAACTAAAAAGAATGAATTAACGAAATCATTCTTTCATATAATTATCAATTTTGTTCTTACAAGGTATTGTATTCCTTCTACTAGTATTTTTGAAGAATATAATACACTCACTATGTGGTAAAATAAAACTCTTGACACTATTATGCTCAATAAAATAAAAATATGAAGACTTTGACTATAATATCAACCCTTCATAAAACAAAGAACCTGGTGAGCAAAATTTTGCTCACTAAATTTCTGACTTCCACTTGTGAATCAAAGGCTCCTAAAACTTAATATCTGCCTGCCACCTTTCACTTAATTCTATGTCCTGCATATATTTTCATATAACTTTAAGAGACAAAATATTAGTATTAGTCATGACTCCATGGATGTAAATATGCTTAATGAAGAACAAAAACAATATTGTCAAGCCATACTTGACAATCATGCTGCAATTGATTGTCTGTTATTGTTACATCATAAAGGATATCAGAAGTTTAATAACATGTGTTCCTTCAATTTAAGTTATAATAGTAATTTTATTTCAAAAGACTTATTTAACCTTAAAGATATTATTAATAAGGTTCAACAAGTTGATGGTTTTTGGACTTGTATTGGTTAACTTCATGTTTACTCAATTTCATCTGGGTCAAAAATATTCATAGGTGGATGTTTACTGATGTTTGAACTTGCTGTTGTCTATGCCTGCCCTATTTTTTGCCCCCACCAGCATTAAGGAGATAAGCAATATTATTTATTCAAAAGGCCTTAAAAAAGAGGGGAGATATTAGGTATTCTGGCCTTGGAATAGACAGGAAAGTGTGGGGGTGATTGTAACTGGCACCCTGAGTCCCACAATTGTAATGCCCAGCAGTTTCTTCCTGAAGCTATTAAGACAACTCTACAGGTGCATTATCAAGTTTCTGTGGTAATGTCCTTAGGGAGAAGGGGCTCTATATTTGTATTAAGTGTACATAATCTTGGTTAGCTAGCACTTGGGGTTAAATAAACACTGGGTTAGAAGGTAGTCATGGTATCAGAATCTACGTAATTTTGGGGTATTATATGTGCAGCTGTTAAGAGGGGTGGCCAGTTTTTTTTTTTCTTTTTTCCTTTTCACTGTGTGTATGTCTCTCTCTTCTGTTTGCTTCTTTAAAGGTTTCCTCACAAGAAGGTTTGAAACAGATCATGCTGGCCCTCACAACAAAAGGTAAATTTTGATGGTTAATCTGAATAAACTGGGACATCACTAAAGAAGAAAACAGAGAACAACAAGGAATTTGAAAATGTGATAAATATAGAGCAGTGTGTGTTCAATGATTACAATCAAAATAAATAAACCTAAGCTTCTGAAAATTTCTTCTGCTGCATAACTACTCTCTCAGCATTTTTTAGTTTGGTTTTCTCCTTGACAATTGAATGATTCAACTGTGTCCCCTGCTATGTGTAGTCTACAATAGTTTACATCAGTAAATTATACTAGGTACTACTTATCTAAAGTGAAGAATGTGTAACACACAAAGAAAGAGATAGATTAAGGAGTAAAATTATATATATATATATATATATATATATATATATATATATATATATGAGAGAGAGAGAGAGAAATATCTGTACTAAAAATGCCCTTTTTCTTTGAAACACAAATCTGAAACTCATTTTTATAGAGAAGTACCCATAAGATACTCTGCAACAGAAGTAAATTAAATAATAATTAGTAATTAATAATTTTAAAGGGAAATTAAACTTACCCAGGAAGGTCAAGTTTCTATAGTTCTCTAGCATTACATCTCTATATAAATTTTTCTGAACAGGCTGAAGGCATTCCCACTCCTCTTCAGTAAAATCAATGGCTATATCCATAAATGTTAATAGTTCCTAAAATAAGAATAGATAAATAAATAACACACTGACCACATGAACATTTGCACAGTCTGTAATGTAATTAAAGTTGAAATGAGAGTTGGAAGACTGACATGTAGGAAGTGTTTTGGAACACAATGATACTATTATCTACTTCTGCAGAAAAAGTGACTTGAGTTCAAATAAGTATACATACTCCACATTTATGAAACATAATATAAAACTCAGGCATTATCACAAAAATATATATTTTGTAATTTTTATATCTTGATCTAAATTATACATATTTTTAGATGAGAAAATCATCATAATAAAGAAAGGGAATCCTCAAATTTTAATTGTACAACCACTAATCAGAGATTTACTAATGTGTAGAATCTTATTTGTTATTTCTCTCATAGAGCTGGCTATTCTGAATGTGTAGTGAGATCTCTAGTAATTCTAATATCAATGGTATAAGAGAAATTTTGAAATATAACAAGGTAGACAGACCACTTAATGGAAATATTTAGTAGTTTATTTAAGTTCAAACATTTTATGGTTTTTATGTATGTTATTAATATAAAAATAGCAACAACAATCCTGTTTGAATTTTTCTTTTTATAAATTTAACATACAAAATTATATATATATATATATATATATATATATATATATATATATATATATATATATACAAACTTTGATCGATGTTTATATTGTATGATATTTATAATAGAATATACATATAGCTCTTCAAACAAATATAATGTTTTATTTTATTTTATTGGTTCTTTCTAGTTCTACCTGACAGTAAAAATCGATTTTTATGGTATTATGCAAGCATGGGATATATTTTATCCTAATTAAAATCCTGTTCTTGTTGGTGGCTACGATATTAGGATTCACTTACAGATTTATATCTTTCATATTTCTATCTTTGTCCCTTTTATTTATTTATTCATTCATTTATTTATTTTTTGTTTAACATTGTGCAATCAACTGATCTTCTTTTCTTACCGTTCCCTATTTTATGAGCTTTAGATTTCACATATCAGCAATAACTTTCAACTTTTGGTTTTAAAAAAATGGTTTGTTTTACTTAGCATAAAATCCCAGATTCATCCATTTCCTGGCAAATGTCATAAAGTCATTCTTTATGGCCAATTCATAGTTTATTGTGTATATAAGCAACAGTTTTTTATCCTGTCATCATTTAATGGATCCATTCATCATTGAATGGTTGGTTTTATAGCTTAGCTATTGTGAATTGTGCTGCTATAAACATTAATGTGGCTGTGTCAATGTAGTATGCTGATTTTATGTTTTTTGGGCATATACAGTGCAGTCAAAAAACTGGGTAAAATTGTGGTTCCATTTCTTTAACAATATCCATATAGATTATTATGTTTCACTTAGACCTCCATACAGCTGGAAAAAATTGGAATTCATCTATAACTGAGGTGAAAATAAAACATTCAAAAAAATTTAGTAAGCCATAAAATGACTAGAATTTATTATCAAATCATCCATCCCAATAAAAAGCAAAATTAGAAGCTATTAAAGATAAACATAACACAGAGTTACCAGTATCAATGTTCGTGCTTTTAAAAAGCAAATGAGCCCATTCAAGTGATGGACAACCCTAGTTCCAGTGACTGAGGAGGATAAGAAAAAAGGATCATAAATTCTAAGACAATATTATATATAATATTGTCTTATATATATTGTGTTGAGCAACTTAGTGAGGCACTTAGCAACTCAGCAATACTCTGTCTCTAAATAAAATATAAAAAAGGACTGAGGATGTGGCTTTATTGTTAAGCACCGATGGGTTCAATCTTCCGTACAAATAAAAAAAGCAGATACAATTTAAAAAGCGCTAGCAAATTTGAAAATTCAACAAACAAAAATTATATCAATTATACAGTATATAATTGCAAATATAGGCATATATAATGATTTCTCACTTTATGGAAATACACTCTGGAAAATTTATCCTAAGAATCTTCTGCAATTTTCCAATTCTCTGAGTGCAATGACAGAATCTAGATGGTATAGACTAGTACATGGCTAAGATATTTGCTAGATCCATGGTTGTACATAAAGTCTACTGTTGACCAAAATACCATGATGCCACATGATTGATGTTATGAAGTAAAATCAATCAGGGTAATCCTCATAATAAAATAAATGGTGGAACTACAGAAAACACCAACAACAAAACTCTTAAAACATGCTAGGATATTGGGAAAAGAGTGTGATAATAAAATGCTATTTTATCCCTTCACTCATAAAACATAACAACATATTTTGACATATTAAATTCTGAATATAATTTATTAATAAATAATACTGAAATAAATAAGAAAGTACAAAGCTCAAACGTTTACATACAAAAGATAGGGTTCATATGGTGGTGCACACCTGAAATATCTACTATTCTGGAGTACAAGGCATGAAGTTCAAAATTTAAGGCCAACTGAAGAAATTGAGCAAACCCCATCTGGAAATAAATTTTAAAACAGAGCTGAGAATATGCTCACCATTAAGACTCTTTGGTTGAATCCCTAATATCACAAAAGAAAAAAAAAAAGGTTTTTTTTTTGTTTTCAAAATTATACAATATAATAGACAAACTTATGAATTACAAAATATTAATACAAAAGAATCTATTCATCAAATGATTACATTAAAAGCTGCAAAACTGACAAGGTAAAAAAAAAAAAAAACCCTAATTTCCTCACATGTAATCAAATGCTTATAAGAAGAAGAAATACAACAGATTGCAAAAGAAAAACAAACAAAAAAAAAATTATTAAAGAGTCACTTTAAAAAGGATATATCTAAGTGTTAAATAATCGTAAAAACTCAAAGTCTTTAGAAATTAGGTAACATTGAATAAAATCACATCACATAGATGAATTAAATAGTATTGATGAATATGTGGAATAAATGCATTCACAAAAAAGGAAAATAATAATTTAAGCTTTTATTATCAATTTGTAGAAATGAAATGGGCTAAGGAACTGAAGAGACACACTTCTTAGAAGATAAAAAATCAATCAATCAATAAAAAATGTTTAGCATCTCCAGCAATTAAAGAATTGCAAATCAAAACTACTCCAAAATTTAATCTTACTCCAATCAGAATGGCAGTTATTAAAAATACAAGCAAAAATATATGTTGGTGAGGATGTGATGAAAAAGGACCACTGTTACACTGTTGGCAGGACTCTAAATTGGTGACACCAATCTGGAAAAGAATATGGAGATTCCTTAGAAAACTTGGAAAGAAACCAAAATTTACCCAGCTATCCCACTCCTCAGTTTAGACCAACAAGAGCTAAAAACAGCATAATACCGAGGCAAATCCACATTGATGTTCATAGAAAAAAACAACTCACAATAGATAAACTATAGAACCAATCTATATGCTCTTCAATAGATGAATGGATAAAGAAAATATGGTCTATTTACACAGTGGAATATTACTGAGCATTAAACGAGAATAAAATTATGGAATTGGGAAGTAAATGGATGGAGTTGGAGAATACCATGTTAAGGCAATTAAACCAATCCTCCTAAACCAAAGACCTAATGTTTTCTCTGCTAAGTGGATGGTGATCCACAACGAGGGAACTGGGAGGTAGCATGGAAGAAATGAAGAAACTTTGAATAAGACAAAGGGGAGGGAGGTGATGGGAAATGGTTTAGAGGTAGGTAAGATGGTGGAATGAGATGAAAATCTTATTGTACACAAAGTAGAGTTACATGGGTTTTGTAACTATACTTTCTGTACAACAAGAGAAATAAAATTTTGTGCTCCATTTGTGTACTATGAAGTGAAATGCATTCTGCTCTATTAGCAAGTTAGAACAAATTAATAAGTTAATTTATTTTAAAAAATTCAGGAAAGAGACTTGCCTTTCCCTAGATCTATATATAAACATATATGTGCAGATATAAATATGCATGTATTCTATATATCATGCACATATTTAATTTATATAATTTATGAAAATTTTTTTTTATATTTCTATCGATTTTTTTAAAGAAATGACAACAGAAGCATTACAATTCTTATTTCATGTATAGAACACAATTTTTCATATCTCTGGTTGTATATAAATTATGGTGATACAAATTTGTGTCTTCATACATGTATTTTTGATGATGGTCTCTATCACATTCTACCATTCTTGCTAATCCCCTGCTCCCTTTCTTTTCCTCCCACCCCTCTTCTTTATTGAGAATCCATCTATTTCTCTCATGCTCCCCTCCCTACCCCATTATGAGTCAGCCTCCTTATATTTGGCATTTTTTTTTAATTGGCTAACATCACTTATCATTATTTTCTCCAATGCTATCAATTTACCTGCAAATGCCAAATATGCTTATATACCTAGAAGACTCAAAAAGCTCCACCAGAAAAATTCTAGAACTAGTAAGTAAATTTAGTAAAGTAGCAGGATATAAAATCAACACCCATAAATCAAAGGCATTTCTGTATATCAGTGAAAAATCTTCCGAGAAAGAAATGAAGAAAACTACCCCATTTGCAATAACTTCAAAAAAAAGATACTTGGGAATCAACTTAATGAAAGAGGTGAAGGGTCTATACAAGGAAAACTACAGAACCCTAAAGAAAAAAATCAAAAAAGACCTTAGAAGATGGAAAGATCTACTTTGCTCATGAATAGGCACAATTAATATTATCAAAATGACAATGCTACCAAAGCACTATACAGATTTACTGCAATTCTAATCAAAATCCTAATGGCATTTCTCATAGAAATAGAAAAAGCAACCATGAAATTTATATGGAAAAATAAGAGAACAAGAATAGCTAAAGCAATCCTTAGCAGAAAGAGTGAAGCAGGTGGCATCACTATACTGGACCTTAAACCATACTACAGAGCAATGGTAACAAAAACAGCATTGCATTTGCAAAAAAAAAAAAACAGACTGCAGACGAATGGTACAGAATAGAGGTCACAGAGACTAACCCACAAAATTATAATTATTATATATTAGACAAAGGTGTCAAAACATGCACTGGAGAAAAGATAGCCTCTTCAACAAACCACTATCTCTCACCATGCACAAAACTCAACTCCAAGTGTTTCAAGAACCTAGAAATTAAATCAGATACTCTGTGTCTAATGGAATAAAATACAGGCTCTAATCTTCATCATGTGGAATTAGGCCCCAATTTCTTTAATAAGACTCTAATAGCACAAGATTTAAAACAAATAATCAATAAATGGGATAGAATCAAACTAAAAAGTTTATTCTAAGCAAAAGAAACAATCTGTGAGGTGAAGACACAGCCTACATTTTAGGAGGAATATTTTAACCCTCACATATCAGATAGAGCACTAATCTCTAGGGTACATAAAGAACTTAAAAAAAACTAAGCAAATAATAATAATAGTGATGATGATGATGATGATAATAATAATAATAATAATAATAATAATAATAATAACAACCCAATCAAGAAATGGGCCAAGGATCTGAACAGAGAGTTCTTAGAAGAGAATATACAATCAATCAACATTTTTTTTATATACCTGATTGGTTATGGTCCTCCCTTTTCAGGACCAAGAACAGTTCTGCTTCAGTTTCTAAGGAAGGGAAACACGAGCAAGAAGTATTCTCAACTCTCCTTTATAAATTATCAAATGCAATTATCTATGTCATTTTCTAAACATAGCTGGACATGGGAAATATAGGTTTGGAGCAGAGAACATTTTTATTAGAAACACAGTGAAAAGAAAGAAAGATAAAAAAAAAAAAAAAAAAAAAAAAAAAAAAAAAAATGGGTATCTGGATACTAAATGGCAATTCAGCAGCCCACAGAAAACTACCCAGAGACAGAACTGTATGAAATTTCTTCAAAGACCATCAATGTATTGTTAGCTCCTGACACAGGGATGGCAGTCTGGGGAAATATTATTTTCTCTCCATTTTGAAGAGAGTGCATTGAGAATATATTTCAGGGGCAACATAAATATTTTTTTTTCTTTCATGTTAAGAAACTCTTCAGAAACAAAGCTCACAAGACAGATTTCTTAGAAGGGTAAATGCCTGGAAATTACAAAAAAAAAAAAAAAAAAAAAAAAAAAAATCAGTGGCCCTGAGTGACTCAGTAAGGAAATAAATCTAAAAGGCTCATTAGAACCTGAAAAGCAAAAAAGTAACTATTTCTAAAAATAAATATGTTCATTAGTTGCTATCTCTACAACATGTCATTAAGTAAACAACAAATAATGTATGAATATTTCTAGATTTGGCCAAATTTTATTCTATATGATTTTATATTAAATCCCAAAATCCAGATAATAGAATTCACGATTCACTGCCAAAAATATTACAGAAAAAATATTTTTAAGGAGTGGATGTTTAGTAAATATGTCATTTAACAATTTTATTACCATATTATTTTAAAGAAATTTGTTCATTTTCCTGCAGCCATAGTGTAGAGAAATTTCTTATTTAGTTTTTCCTGTAGTAATTAACAAAGATAAGCCCTAGAATCCACTTTAAATAACCTAACCTTACAATCATACAAGAAACCTATAATAAATGATGAGTAAAGAAAAAAGTCAATTTTAAAAAATAATTTAAACCTTTTTTTTAAAAAAAAATCCATCTCTAGCTGCATTTTTGGATCCTTTTCTCATCTTTTAAGCCAAAAATATATAAAAGACAGAAGTTTGAACTTCAAATTAATACATGAGATATATTTATTAACTATAAAAATTCAAAGTCTTTAGAAATTTAAGAAATACAAAATAAAAACCCACCATGGGAAAAATTAAGTAATATTGATGAACATTTAAAACAAATTAATAATCATTAACTCAAAAGGAGTTTAAATTAGTATCTATTTGTGGAAACTATTTTGCTATTGAATATACATGATACTCCCCATCACAGAGACTTACTGAAATTAGAGCATATGTGATCATGATAACATATAAGTATGCAATGGTACTCACCCAAACATTTGAAGCTCAAGGGCATGGCTCAATACAATATACATCTTGGAAGAGATAAATAATAATCTATAGGAAAAATGGTCACTAGGGCCAGTCACATTTCGTAATATATCCAGTTTTAAAAAGAGCATAAAACACTATGTATAAATTTTACATAGGTGCCTTATGCAAGTGGTATTTCACATGTGTACATTTTTAGAAACAAAATATGTAGAACTTACGAGAAAATAAAAGTCACAAACAGCACATGAAAGACTGAATTATACATCTCATGTAAATAATAAAACTCATCATTACAAAGGTGATAATTTTCCCCAAATTTAATTGACAACATATCTCACCAAATTTGCTATATATAAATATGAATACATCACAGCGAATTCTACTTTTATGTGTGTTCTATAAAGCAATAATTAAAAAAACTATAAATAAATATATGATAGAAGAAAGTAGGAGAATAGGGAAAGGGGAACTGCTGGATACTGAAGGGGAGCAAATTATATTTCACGTTTTATGGTTATGTCAAAATAAACCTATTAAATACAACAATAATGCAATAATAGAAAAAATTATCAAGCTTTACTTTAAATAAAGTAAGAAAGCAAAGCATAAATGTTTAAAATTCATCTACAAAGTTATATGTAACTTTAGCCAAAAACCTTTTCAATTATAAGAGCAAAAAAAGAACTTATCATGGCCTACTATTCATATATATTGTGAAAATATAATATTACACTAATAAAGAATCACAATATAAATAAGATCCCCATATGAATACATATGTATGTAAAAACAGTATGCTTTATTGCAATAGCAAATTCTAGATAAATCAAACCATAACAAAAATAATCTCAGCAACTTAGCTAGGGCCTTTCTCAAATTTAAACCTGTTAGAGCTGTTTACTGGTGAAGAGTCCTTGCTTCCCCAATGCTGAAGTATAACACCAGAGAAGTGCGCCAAGGCAAGTTTAGAGTGGAAAGTAGAAGCTTTATTAAAGGACAGTAGAAAAGACTTCTTCCCAGAAGAAAAAGGGGACCAAAGAGGTAGAATCCATGATAGGGATTTTTTTTAACTAAGGTCTTTTTAGATTTTTTATAACTAAGGTCTCCCTTCAGCTATCCCGCATTCCTGTCACATTTCTGTCCTTTGTTCTGTTACCTTGCAGTGTTGGAGTGTAGGTTTGAAGACCCAAAGTGCAGAGGACAGGTGGGCTCAAGGAGTAATCTGGGCAGGGAGGGCTTTTGGATTAGCATCTTCATGTTTGCTGTGAGCTGCTTCATTAAAATTTCCTTTGGATGGGCTCAGGGCCTTGGGGACATTTTCAATTCCCCTTATCCTGGACTCCATTCTCAATATGGTGTTGATTCTTGATTTTACTGGATATTAGTCCAAATTTACCTAACTACACTAACTACCTATCTGTAAATCTGGCTTCACTACCAAGGATATGGCTAAGTAGTACAGTATCCCTGAGTTCACCTAACTTTAACAAAATAATAATAATGAAGAAAGTAAAAATAAAAGAATGTCAAAATGAAAATTAGCTAGCTCAAAAGGAAATTAGGTACGCCAAAATGACAGCTCCTCTTCTGCAGGAAAATGGACTTTGGAGATTTGATTTTGATAATTATTCCACCTATCAATATCCAGCATCTGGAAAGATACTGGGCTGCAGGAACACACCTGCCACATAGTATTTTATGCAGATTCTGAGGATGCCCTTTGAGCATAAGGAAAGCAGCAAAGAGTCTCTGCCACTGACATATTCCCCACCTGGTTGGCCAGTAAGACTGAGGACATAGTGGCCAAGTGGAGGAGTTAAGTCTGCAGAATCAAGAGATTGCCCAGAGTCCCAATCTGCTAGCTCCTGTTTTCAACACAGCCAGTCTTGTGGTTCCAATAGTCTTCTTCCCCCAGCCTCCCTTGCTAGGCCAATGCACACTTACCATTTCCTGGTTCTCAGGAGTAGGACCACTTGGGATCCTCAGTTCCTGCACAGCAGAACAACCTGTGACTCTGAAGTATGAGACTACAGAGGGCAAAAATGGAGGACTCAGGAGATAAGATGTGAAAGCCTACCCTTCTCCTCCCTGATGACATGCATGATTGGACAGTTCCCACAAAATGCTCTTGATTGGAAGGGGCTTCAGATCATGAACATTGAATCTGAGAGAAGTGAGCCCTTTTTTTGAGTGACAGGGAATATTATCCAATCCAGGCATGAATAAGGGCTAGAATTTCAGGTCATTGAGTCCTGTTTTTTTTTTTTTTTTTACTCTGAGAAATGTACCCCAGAGTCTCAGGCTGCTGTTATTTTAAGGCAAGGTTGTTTTCCCATAAGTGGGAACTAACCCAACCAACAAAACATTTTCATTTAAACTTACATATAAAGTCATTTCAGTTTATGGATTACATATGCTTGTATATTATTCAGGAATTAATATAAAATAATGACAATAATTATCAAATTTTATTTATTTATTTTTTGATCTCTATTCTTTTTAGGTGACAGATTGAACTTTGAACTGGGAAGAAAACCCCTAAAGTAAAAATGCCCAATAAAAACAACACATAAGGGGCTGGGATTGTGGCTCAGCAGTAGAGTGCTCACCACTCTTGTGCAAAATCCTGATTTCAATCCTCAGTACTACATAAAAATAAATAAGTGAAATAAAGGTATTGTGTCCAGCTACAGCAAAAAAAAAAAAAAAAAAAAAAAAAAAAAATACATGAAAAAACGTAAGGTAAAAGGTGAGAAACCAGCCTCTACCTCAGAGCAAAGACTGTCCAAGGAAGGGGGCATGACTCTTGTCCTTGGAAAGACACAAAGCACACTCCTAGGCTCATACCCACCCTGCTTAGTTGTTTATCTACAAATAACAGGAGAGATCTGCTGTGCCTGGTGTCCCTGACTCAGTCCGGCTAGGTGGGGATCCATAGCAACCCCTTAGCAGCCACCAATCAGCATGAGACAGGGAAAATTCCTGGGATTCCAAATGACCCTTCCAGTAGTTTATGGTGGTTGATAACATTTTGGGAAACCATATAGTTCAGCATATACTCCCCTCATGTCCTAAGCCAATCTGTTCAAATGAATCCCCATCTTCTACTAACCAATCATGCTTACCCAACTTGTTCCCACCAGTGAATGTGCTAATCTTGTTTAGAGTTGTTTATGATTTTCCAAAGGAGTTTGATGATTTTATAAGAGATGCTATGATGTATGTGGGGTACCTGCCTTCCCCAAAGAGTTATAAAACTGCTGAAAACCCCAGGATCAGGGCCTCTAAGCCTCCAGTTGCTGTGTGTGTGGGGGGGGACTGAGCTAGCTTGCAATAAACACCTCTTTGGTGCTTACATGGATCTTGGTCTCTGGTGGTCCTTTGGGGGTCCCACATTTGAGCATAATAGTCTTTCCTGAAACCCATGAGAAAAGAAGATAGAACTCCAGTTCTCTAGGACTGTAGTTTTATAGCACAAAAAGTTACAAAAGTGGGGTGTCTTGAGAACTTACACGAATAACAGGATTTTCACAAGCACGTAGTAGGTTAATGGTGTAAATGGTTTAGCACTTAGGGAGTAAATTTAGATCACAACATCAGAATTGATGAGGCCCCAATAAAGTTTCAGAGTGAGTTGTTATTTGGTCAGGGAAAGCCAGAATTCATGAGTCATCACTAAAGTTTCAGGGAGGGTTGTTATCTCATCAGGGAAAACCAGACATGGGTGAGTTCAAGGCACTGACAGGCATTTCAAGCAAGTTTACAAATCACAGTAATTTATAATGAAGCAGAAATTAACTTTTCATGCCTTTGTGATGAGATGGCTCCCAATCTAAAAAAGGAAATTAGGCTGGATTTTTCATTTGCTATAGCCATAGCTTTTAAAATATATGTTTCCTAATTTAACAAGTATGAGAATTAAATTATTAATATTAATTACTACTATTTTTTAAAAGACTGAATAAAATAGGAAATTAGATATTTGTTATTAAATGCATAAAAATTTTGATTAACATATTGATAATATAAACATGGAACATTTTGACAATGATAAAAAGACATTTAATATAAGGGATTCAATATTATAAGTCCCTCATGTTCAGTGGGTCAGTCCTTCAAGGATTTTTTTCATTTTTTTTAGTCATTTTGAATTACACTTCTGCAAATGTTTTTTTAAGTACACAAATTTAAGATTTTGTATTTTGTAAAGTAGAAAAATGTCAGATTTCAGGATTTTAAAACTTATAAGCCATGTGGGGCATCTTAGCACTTTTTTTTTCATATTTGCACACAGTCCAATTCTAGAGAAGAATGAGTTGGAGATATAGTCTACTGTTCTGAGCAAAAGAAAAATTACCTTAGGATATTTCTAAAGCTTTTAAATTTTCTAACTTTTCAGAATTTTTGATGATTTGAAAAAATATATTTATTTTAAGAAATGAATTGTTTGAAATTAATTATTTATCTTTCTTGGTTTAGCACTTAGGGAGTAAATTTAGATCATTTAATTTAGTGCATTATTTTTCACTTTAATTGATTTTTTTTAGAAGAACTAACAGAACAGAATTACAAAAGTGTTCCATGTAAATTTAAAGGTATGTTTCTAATAATCAAGATAGAAAGCAGAAACAAAACATCATCGAGTTTGGTTGTTCTGCCTCAAACTAGAGAGTTACTTATTTATTTATGCTATTATTCACTAGGTTCCTGAGGTTGCAGAAATTACCAACCAACACAGAGAAGTCTTTTTAGTTTGTTTCACACAACCAATTCAAGCTAAAATACACTAGTATCGCTGTAGTTTCAGACCAAAGTGTGTTAGTAAATAATAAAAATATGTATACATAAATATATAAATAAATATAAAATAAAATATAATATTAGATAGATTTTTTTCCTGGATAATTATTTTGTACATATTCCCCAGTTCGGGGAACAAAGTGTCACAAATAAGACATAAATCCTACATTGCTACATAGAGTAATTATGGCACATACTAAGAGCTTGGTATAAAACTTGGCATAGAGACACAAATAACTAGAGAGCACCATAGAGAATTATACATAAGTGCTAAGCAGCAAATTCATAGTCTTTAAGTACATGAAGAGACAAGTTTTCATAGCCAATTTTATAACTCAGTTTCTGCTAATATAGAGATAGAGATATTTAATAAGAAATGGTTTTATGCAGATTTTTGGTTTAAAAAGGGAAAGATCAAATAATGTAGGTGATTTAAACATGAGCAATAATATTTTTCTGCATTCAGTACCTTTTTCGCAGATATATGAATTATAATTAATTCCAACCAGTAAAACGCAGAAATAGTGTAAAAATTATTCACTAGGAGTAAAACTACTTAAAAAGAGAACCAAAACTTCCATTCCTGTCCAAATGTTTATTTCTGACAAAAAGACTGCTTCTCTTGAACCATTTCTGTAGATATGATTTTTTTTTGTTCTAACTCCTAAACTCCCTTGATATTTGAGATATCTTTTAATTTTTAAGCTTATATCATTTTTATAATGAATCCTGTGCTTTCAATAAAGAATGACTATTTTTATGCACCTGGCTCATTTACAGGAGTTTTGTTGTGTTCTTTGGTTTTATTTATAGTGAAGTTAAAAAAAAGTTAATGTTAAACCAAAACACAAAGAAAAGACCACCAACTCAAATTTCAAATCAAATTAAATCAATATTGTATTGTGTACACAAAAGCTGGCCAGGACGGTCTCTTACAAGATTCCATGCTAGAGATCATCCCCCTGATCTTCAGGAAAAAGTTTTTACAGCACAAAAAGTTACAAAGGAGGTGGGTGTCTAAGGTACTTACAGCTAACAAGATTTTGACAATCATAGTACAAAGGCAAATAGCAGGTTAAGGATCCACATGGCTAACATTTCAAGGTAGAAAATAAATTCAGCTCCAGACATTAGAATTTATGAGCTGCCACTGAGGTTTAGAGAGAAATGTAATTTGGTCAGCCAGAGCCAGAATTTATGAGGCACCAGGAAGGTTTTAGAGAGGGTGGTTATCTGGTAAGGGATAGCCAGGCATAAGTGAATCCAAAACACAGGGAGAAATTGCAAGCAAGTTTAAAACATCAAAATATTGTCAGGCCAAAGAGAAATTTTAGTTTTCTTACACAAAACAGAAATAAGCTTTTTACCTCTAAAAGCTCTAAGAGAACATTTTATTTTTCTGTATTTTCTCATATCTAATGGCTTCTGGCATTCCTTTGTTTGTAACCATAAATGCTTCTCTTCTGTGTTTATGGGGCTTCCAAAACAAATATATATCTATATATCTATATATCTATATATCTATATATCTATCTATCTATATATATATATATATATATATATATATATATATATATAGATATAGATATAGATATAGATATATATATAGATAAGCCCTTCTCATAGGGAAGATGTTTCTAACATAGCAAGTAACTACCCTTTAACCCACAGGGTCTGAACACCATATTATAGGATATGAAAGACCCTCCAATATGCTTCTTCCAACCATTGTTTGCAAAGATTGACAAAAGTCAATTCATTGTACAGAATGAGTGAGGTGAGTCTCTGCTCTGCAGTCCAGAACAGGAGGTAAAAGAGCCCCCAAAGTGAGATTAAGACAGGGCTTTACATGACATAGCTGTCAAAATCCTAAAAACAAAAGAAAACATAAATTCAGAGAGAACCATAGCCACATAATCTCATTTTATAGAATCCAATTCATAAGAGGAACAGAGGACAGAGGCAAACCTAAAGGGATTTAACTATACTTTCTTTTTCTAAATTGCTATTAATATCTCCCACAATTATAGAGTTCTTGATCTCCTCAGTTACTATTTTATCATTACCTTCATCCTACAATGCATGAGGCACACTGAATTTACTCTCATACTCATGCACTTATCACTTATTTTTTTCTATAGAAATGCATATGTATATGAATATATTTTGCCCACATTTCCAAGATTCTACCCTGAAAATTTCTGTGATATCACTTCCCTGAAATGCATTTTCATTATTTCATGTCAGTTCATCTAAGTATTCCATATCATGTGTTGGAAAAGATGAGACAACACTAAGGCCCTTCTTATTTGACTATTTATAAACTATAATTAAACGTCAACCTCAGTACCTCCAAAGAACTTAAGTCTCATTCACCTTTCTCATTCATAGTTTTTTTTTTTTTAATTTTTTAAGTAGGAAGCAGAAATTTTATCTTGAAGAAGAGTAAGTGATTTAAAGCCATTCAGTGTACTTTAGAGGATCCCAAAAACCTATGGTTGTGGTTCTTAAACAACCTTACCACTGAAAGATCTGGATTACACTCCAGGTTGGACACTGATACTATGCTTCCATGTTAAATGGTTTCTAGGTTGTGATTATTGTCTTTCCCTTTCCCCTATAGTCTTGGAAATGTGTGGATTGTGTGAACTTTTAGAATCACTATTTTCAACACACTTAGAATGGACCCATTTGATAATAGAAGACATCGATATTCTGAAAAAAAAAAAAGACCCTTCACCAAGCCCTAAAGAAGTGATAAAATAATCTCTGGAAAAACTAACAGTTATCCATTATATTATTTTTTAAAAATAATAAGAATAAATTTAGTTAGTAATACATTACTGTACTAGGAAAAGTGATATAAATGCAATTTTAATTTTTAAAGTTGTTTCTGATTACTACAAAGAGAGTATAAAAAGCTTGGTACATGGGCTGGAGTTGTGTTTCAGTTGTTGACTACTTTGCTAGCATGTGCAAAGCACTGAGTTTGATTCTCAGCAATATACAAAGATTTTTTTTTTGTTTTACTTTTTAAATACATGACAGTGGAATGCATCGCAATTCTTATTACACATATAGAACAATTTTTCACACCTCTGTTTGTATATAAAATATGTTCACATCAATTCCTGTCTTCATATATGTACTTTATTTTTTTTTAGAGAGAGAGAGAGAGAGAGAGATTGAGAGAGAATTTTAATATTTTTTATTTTTTAGTGTTCGGCGGACACAACATCTTTGTTTGTTTGTGGTGCTGAGGATTGAACCCCAGCCGCACGCATGCCAGGCGAGCGCACTACCACTTGAGCCACATCCCCAGCCCCATATATGTACTTTAGATAATAATGTCTATCACATTCCACACTCCTACACTGGCTACTTCACAAAAACTTGCCTCAGGGATTTAATGAATTAATCAAATAGATTTTATTCAGCCTATGCAGTGCTCTTGGAATGGCTATTATAAAAATCTAAAATTGTCATCTATGGTGACATATGCCTGAAATTCTAGAAGCTGTGGAGAATGACACAGGAGAATTGTTAGTACAAAGACAGCCTCAATAACATAACAAGGCTACAATCAATTTAATGAGAGCCTGTCTCAAAATATAACATAAAAAAGAATGTGGATGTATCTCAGTGGTATGCACCTCTGGGTTCAATACTCAGCACCAAACCATACAAAACAAAGCAAATATGTCATAATTAATAGGGATTCCAGGGTACACAAATATGTAAAAATGTTGGTGACAATATAAATTTAATAAATATATTTTTATAAAACTCTTAAGGTTCTTTAAAAGCCCAAAATAAAAATGCCACATAATCCACTAGTAATAATGTGGGGTAGCAGTGCAAAATCATACATGCCTGTACTCCCAGTGGCTTAGGAGAATAAGAGGTAGAAAACTAGGGGTTTATTCTCAAGTTAAAGACCAGCCTCAAGAACTTGGCAAGGTCCTAAGAAACTCAGTAAAACCCTCTCTCCAAAATAAATAAATAAATAAAAGTGTTGGAGACTGGGTATGTAGCACACTGGTAAAGTGTCCTGGGGTTAATCTCCAGTATTTAAATAAATAAAAAGATATAAATAATAATTCTTGGTAAAAAAAAATGCCATACAATCCAGTAATAATAACTCTGGGTATATATGTAAAAAATTTGGAATCCTTTTGCTAAATATATTGCCACACATCTATTTTTATTGTACCTTTATTCACAGTATCTAATAAAAGGAAACAAATAAAGTACCTTTTAGATAGAAAGTATATCAGAAAATGTCTTCCAGCTGCAAAGCATCCAATTAGTCCATCCCTTCAGAAGCTACACACTTAAAATTCAAACTGGTCCCTAGAAGGCAAGACTCAGAGAGTGGTGTTTTCTAAATACTCCAAAAAATTTGGAATCTCTGGGAACCTTGTTTCAGATATTCTAAAACTCAGAACTAGGTAATATGGGAGGTCAGAATGAGAACACAAGACATAGTAAACTCTTTAATAGGGAATCTTAACTCAGACACTGACATAAACAAAAGCAGTGTTGGAGATAAAAAATAGATTCTGTTTCACTGATTTCTGGGTTATGTATTGAAATGAAATATATATTAGAAAAAAAGTTAAGGCTACTGGTTAAAATCGACGTAAAACAGATATTAAAAATGTACCAGGGGCTGGGTGTGTTGGTGCAAGCCTGTAATCCCAGTCGCTGAAGAGGCTGAGGAAGAATTATCGAAAGTTCAATGCCAGCCTTAGCAGAAGCAAGGTGCTAAGAAACTCGGTGAGATCCTGTCTCTAAATAAAGTTAAAAAAAAAAAATCCTGGGGATTTGTCTTAGTAGTAAAGTGTTCGTGAGTTCAGTCTCCAATATCCCCCATAAAAAATGTACCAGGGGGCTGGGGATGGGGCTCATTGGAGCTCACTTGTCTGGAACATGTGAGGCACTGGAATCAATTCTCAGCTCTACAGATAAGTAAATATAATATAAGGTCTATCAACAAATATATATATATATATATATATATATATATATATATATATATATATATATATATATATTAATATTATAAGACATTGACATGGACTTTGATCTAATTTGTGTGTACTTTAGCCCTTAAGATTGAAGTTGGTTGGGGCTGGGGATGTGGCTCAAGCGATGGCACACTCGCTTGGCATGCGTGTGGCCCAGGATTGATCCTCAGCACCACATACAAAACAAAGATGTTGTGTCCTCCAAAAACTAAAAAATAAATATTAAAAACATTCTCTCTCTCTCCCTCTCTCTCTCTCACACACTCTCTCTTTAAAAAAAAAAAAAAAAAAAAAAAAAAGATTGAAGTTGGCCCGGCATGTTGGTGCATGCCTGTAATATCAGCTGTTTACAAGACTGAGACATAAGGATCATGAATTCAAAACCACTCTCATCAATGGTAAGGCACTAAGCAACTCAGTGAAACTCTGTCTCTAAGTAAAATACAAAATAGGGGTAGGGATGTGGCTCAGTGGTAGAGTGCCCCTGACTTCAATCCCTGGTATCCCCTCCAAAACAAAAATGGGGCTGAGTAAATAGCTCAGCTTCTAGAGTGCTAGCCTTCTAAGCATGAGGCCCTGGAGTTAATCCCCAGTACAGAAAGAGAAAGAGAGAGAGAGAGAGAGAGAGAGAGAGAGAGAGAGATTGAAATTACATGCAATTTAAATTCAAATTAGTCCCAATTTTATTTTTTCTTGTCACACCTAAATAAAAGAGTTTCCTGAAATGTTTGGAATGTTTCTGTGGGTTATTTATTTTTTTATTTTTTATTTATTTATTTTTATGTGGCGCTGAGGATCGAACCCAGGACCTTTCATGTGCTAGGTGAGTGCTCTATCACTGAGCCACAACCCCAGATTGTCTGACCATAAATAAATAAAGAAACAAATTAATTAATAAATAAACCCTCAATTGATGACCCATTACAATTTTTAAAACTCCTTAATTGGGACACATAAACCTCATTTAGGATTCATTCTTTTTAATGTCACGTAATTTTATTCTTCTTCTCATGTGAAAATCTCAGAATGATAAATTAAAATCTTTTAAAATGTCCTCCAGTTCTTGAAGAAAAACATTATAAATGATGCATACATTTGAAATAAAACATGGGAAAATAATGATTAATAATGCTGAAAGTGGAGTTTTGAGATGAACCAAAATTTCTCAGTTTGCAAATTGAATCTGGGTGCTTGTCTCATAATTTTTGAAGAAAAAAAAATCTATTTAAGCAAGAAGAAATAGAACACCCACCATGTGGTATGAGGAATGATCCCTGAAAAAAAAAACAACTCATTTTTGTGTGCCATCTTAGAAGTTTACTGATAGTTTTGGGCAGAACACAGAGCATAATGCATTTAGAATAGGCTTTGGAAAAGGCATCCTGACTACCATATGGTTTCACTTTCATTCTTTCTGTGACACATCCTTTTTTCTTCAAATTCAATCAGGAATCACCCTTGGGACAAAGGACTTTGTTGAAGGTGTTCTCACAAGTGGGCTACAAGGTCTTTTACATTTGAAATAGACCTTAATGGTGCTCATTAACATCTTTCAATTAGCCACCAAGTGTGTTTGAGTGAGGCCCATTCTCAGCACTACATGGTCATTATACTATCTATTCTATTTTATACTTATTATTTGTGAACAGAGAACCCTAGTTTTGGATATGTGAACAGAGAGCTAGAAAACTAGGGGTTTATTCTGAGACCTATGGAGAGCTAAACTGAAGTTCTGGATTTCAGATTTTTGTTCTGGATTTGAGATACTGCTTCCCCTACATTAAAAAATCTCAGGACTCATGAAGAGAATGAGTTAAAAGCCAGCATCATCAAATTTGTGAGGCCCTAAGAAATTCAAAGGGAACCTGTGTCTAAATAAAAATATTAAAAAAAAAAAGGGGTGGGAATGTGAATCACTGGATGAACACCTCTGGGTTGAATTTCTGGTACTAAAAGGAAAACAGTACACACATAAATAAATAGATAGATAGATAGATAGATAGATAGATAGATAGATAGATAGATAAATACAAACAAACCCTCATGAGTAACAAGCTCTAAAATTAACAGCCTCTCTCATACATGAATACAATAAATGGATTTGTAGTTCTCTCCTGGTAATTATCTCAGTCTTCACTATGAAATCTGGAGACATGTTGGACTCATGGCACATGGAAGCCCACAAAGGGCTTTAGAAAGAAGCTGAAAACACCATACAATTATGGAACAAAATGCCCAGGTTTTCAACTGCTGATCTAAGCCTCACTAGACTAGTCAGAGGGAGATGAAGGCTAAGCTACCACAGAGAGACCCTCTGGCCACAAGACTCTGGAGAGGACCAGGAGGAGTCCCTAGCCATGACTGCCAGTTTCCACCATTGCCACTCCTGTCAGCTTTAAGCCACCTTCCTAAGCAGTCTCAAGATAACAAGGCACACTTACTGTTTCCTGGCTCTCAGGGTTCTCAGCATTCTCCCTGTGGTTTGTTTTCAGATTCTGCATAGCACAGACACCTGGGCTCTGGATCCAGGACAGAAGCCTACAAAAAGATTAAAAAAATGGCGAGCTCCAGACACCAAGGGAACAGAGGATTGTGGAAGCCCTCCCCCTCATCACTGGCTGCATGAGGATTGGACAGTTCTCATTTAAGAGACTGATTGGTCAAGGCTTCAGGCACTGCCTCCAACCTCAGCCAAGTGGGTGCAGAATCAAAGTCTAAAAGACAGGCTGCTCCATTGTCATTGTTAAAAGTCTACAGATCAGGGCTGAGAATATAGCTTAGTCAGTAGAGTGCTTGTTTTGCTGATATAAGGCCATGGATTAAATCCTCTGCCCTACACGCACTCACTCTCACCCCGCCCCCCCAAAAAAAAGGATTAAGGAAAGGACTTTGGGGACTAGGGTTATGTATGGATCAGTGGTAGAGAACTTCCCTAGCATGCATGAAGTACTGGGTTGAACACCCAGCACCGCATTAAAAAGCCACCCAAGAGGGGATGTGGCTCAAGAGGTAGTGCACTCCTCTGGCATGCGGGCGGCCCAGGTTCGATCCTCAGCACCACATACAAACAAAGATGTTGTGTCCACCAAAAACTAAAAATAAATATTTTTAAAAAGCCAACAAACAAACTACTAATGGTACTGTGTCCATTTACAACAAAAAAAGACTGTGTATTGGACTTGTGCACCCTCAGTACAGAACTCATAAACACTTTTTATAAATAATACATACATATATGTCTTCAGACAGTGTATAAAATTCTTCTGTGATGTCTTTTCAAGTAACTTATATTACAGGTATGCTTCACAACCCTGAAATCCTCCCCACCTCACTTATTATTATTATTATTATTATTATTATTATTATTATTATTATTATTTGAGGCCTGTTAATTGCATTAAATGCCTCTGTATGGGGTTATTTTAAGGCAAAGTTTTCTTCCTATAATAGGACCTAGCCCAGAGAGAAATGTATTGACACTTATAACTGTTTATAAGATTAAAGCAATTTGTGAATATATATATATATATATATATATATATATATATATATATGTATCACAATTACTTTAATTTTTTTAATTTTTCTATTATTTTTCTCATAAAAAAAAAAACAGGTTGAGCTTTAAACTCATTAGCAATGTCCTTATATCCCTTACCCCAAAAAAAGTGACTCACAGGTATAATTCAAATTATTGAGATTAATAAATTTTTGATCCTTTATTTTAACTAGTGAAGTCTAAAGATTTTCTTTTTATTTTCACCTTTAAATGAAGCCCACTTTTTATAGCTTTCTTGTTGTGTAACTAACCTTTAATATTCTGCAAATTTTACCCCCATTCTGATCACTTTGGACTATTGATGTTTTCATGGAGGGGATCTCAAAGTGGTCATGCACAAGGTAGGAAATGGATATAGTAAGATATAAGACTGGTGATTGTGGAGTATGTAGATTTTGCTATACAAAATAAGAACTGTTGGATGATATGGGGGTAGGGAGAAAAAGAGCAATAAAAAAAAAAGAAGAAAAACTTGAACATTAGAGGGGTTCACATGCTACAAGTCTACAATGATAGCGTGAATATAGAGGGTAGTGTTCTTGGAAGCACCAATACAATCTGAGGGAAAGAAAAAGGTAATTTTTGGCACAGTACCCAAGTGATAGAGCAAGGTGAATGGGTTCTGTGTTCAACTCTTCCCACCTAAAAGTGGAATTTACAGTTCATAGAGTATGTCACAGTAGTAAAACACCATTTCTATGTACCTTTACACTTTTTCATGGCTACAAGCTTACTTTGACAATTCCAGTCATGTTACATTTTTGCACTTGTTAGCGATTCATTAATTAATTCATTCATTAAATTATTTGTTTGTTTTTTATTAACTCACTTTTTCCTTAGCTGTCATTGTTTTTACATTACTGGTGATTACATAATTGCATAAATATTCTGAATGTTGACTTTTGGTTAAATATTGTTTTATGTGTTTATTCATACATTTACTTTTCAATATTTGCCAAGCCTGATTTATATTAGAGCTCAATCTTTATTTATGAAGACTAGATAAATCACATTATTCCAAATAACTCAAGGATTTATCATCTTTGCACAAACCTAATCACCTGCTAAAGTTGACCCAGTCTGGGTCACCTAAAAGCTAAGTCAAAAGTCTTCTTTTTTCTTATATACACTTTAATAAAGAATTCCTCTAGCACTTTTATATTTTGGAGAGTAAGCTAACTTCCCAAGCAGTAGTTAATAACCTAGATGAGTTTTCCAACTAGCTCACTATTACTTTTAAATTATTCACATCCTTGACACTAATAGGGTCAGTGATTACTTTTTTTTATTCTCTCTCTCTCTCTCCCTCATATGACAAATTGAAATCAGATATGCTTTTTTTTATTAAGAAACACTCTCAGCCTTTAATAAATTATTCTATAAAGAAAAAGGGTTTCACTAATTTTCTTAGAACCTCACTAAGTTGCTGAGGCTGGCTGACTTTAATCTAATGCTATAGAAGTTTGCAATATATATATATATATATATATATATATATATATATATATATATATATATATATATATAATGCAAACTTCTATAACATTAGATATATATAGCATGAATATACAGGGTAGTGTTCATTTGACTCTTTCTCTTTGGGACTGTGCCAGAGTTACCTTCTTCTTTCATTTCTACCTTATTTCTGCCTCCAAAGAAACTAATCTTTACCCGCATACTACCATTGACCCACCATTAGACTTTTAAAATCTGAACTCTTGAGCTGGTCATTCTTTCCCTTCTTTCCTTCACAGCACTTTTTTTTTCTCTACCCGTACCTATTCCACCAATAATTTTTCATGAATACTCACTACTACATACTCAGCATCCACCAATCTCACATCCTGACCCATCCCTGTTCTGCCCTTTCCATGGATCACTTTGAGATCCCCTCCACCCAGATATCAATAGTCCAGAGTAAGGTCAGGTTAGGGTGTTATATATGCAGGTTTTTAAAAGTCATTTTCATAACAATAAGCCTATTAAATTGGGATGTATTTTATCTTAGGTTAAAAAAGAAAATCTACAGACTGCATTGTTCAACTGAATTGTTTAAAATTCATTAATCTCAATAATTTGGAAAAAGAAATTCTATAAAAAGGAGAATAAAAAAGAACATAATACATAAAAGTGACAAATTTGAAGACACACCAAGTGTATATATCCAAGAGTGTCATATATTGGTGCTTTCAAAAGACAAATTAATTTGAAATAAATGTAGTTAATGTGAGATGTAATGATCAATTATTAATTATATATAATGGTACTATACATGTATATGTACAAAATGCATCTCATATAATTATGAGTATACATTGCAAAAAATAAACTCTACAGTATTTTGTTTTAATTTTGCTGACAACACTATAAATACCTACATCTAGGTTTATGTATTACCAAATGTTCAGGATACCTTTTATAAACTTCATAAAGTTTACAACTGACCAACAGACTTTTTTTCTCAATTTTTAAAAGGAGTAATACTTATTTTCAGTTAGAACATAATGCCATCATTTATCTTTAATTTTTAAATATTTTTTTAATTATATATGACAACAGAATGCATTACAATTCTTATTACACATATGGAGCACAAATTTTCATTTCTCTGGTTTTATACAAATTATATTTACATGAATTCACTTCTTTATACATGTACTTTATATAACAATATACATCATATTTCACCATCATTTCTAACCCCATGATCCCTCCCCTCACCTCCCAACCCCCAAAAGGTCATTTTGATATACACTGATGTATGCTATGAAGTTATAGAAAAGAGTATATACCTTATAATAATATTAACAGATACAGTTTTGTAACTAATACATAGCATAATAATAATAATAATAATAATAATAATAAACTAGCCATTTAGACATTAATAAATTATACATCTGGCACTACTAACATCTTTTCAAAAAAAAATTGATAACTTTTATAAAAAAGGGGGGTATTTGTGGGGGGAAATGGTATTCTATGCTTTCTTAATATCAAGAATAAATTATTTTCAGAAGTAATATATATTTCAATATAAAAATAAAATAGAACCAGATTCCATGGCACACACCTCTAATCCCAATGGATTGTGAAGCTAAAGCAAGATAATCCTGAGTTTAAAGCCAGCCTCAGAAACATAGCAAGGCCCTAGGCAACTATGTGTGACCCAGTCTCTGTGTGCCCCTGATTTAAATTTCCTGTAAGAAAAAACAACAACAAAAAGAATACAATGTATTGATGAGGACACAGAACAAATTATCATGAACTTAAGATGGAGTAGAAATTGCTGTTATTTCATCATGAAAATGGTACATATATATATATATATATATGAAATACTCCTCACCAAGCAGCTTAGACCTGTAGAAATTATAGTATGTGTGTACAATGACAGTGTACAAGTATGTGATAGCATAAGACTAGAGCTATACTTGTCAATACATTAGAAATCTGTAGCATAGGAGGAAAGAGGAGGTGATTCACAAAAATAAAAATAATAAAGTTTGAGAAAAAATGGTTTGTGGAACCCAGAAAGATTTTTGGTTTAATTAGAGTACAAAATACCACATAAGTATTATACTGAAGTTATATCTGTTAAATACATCACATGTATAATGGATTTCAAGGAAAATATGTGGCACTTATCACAAACTAAATAAAAATTTACAAAAGCACATAAAATAGCATGTGTGTAAATAAAACTAACCATTACAAAGACAACTATTTTAACTCAATTTAATATATAATATTTTCCTATCAAAATTTTAGCATGTTTTTCTTTAAATAAGAGAGCTGGACCTGTTGGTGCACAATTGTAATCCCAGTACCTTGGGAGGCAGAGACAGGTGTATTGTTAGCTCAAAGCCAGCATCAGCAAAAGTGAGGCCCTAAGCAACTCAGTGAGACACCGTCTCTAAAAGTCATACAAAAGAGGTTTGGGGATATGGCTCAATTCCCCTGAGTTTAATTCCAAGGACCAAATAAAAGAAAAGAAAAGAAGGGACCAAAAAAATTATCTTAGAAATAAAATATATGTAAAATACCCCAAAACGTTTAATAAAAAAACAAATAATATAGTTATTGTTATGAGACACATTTAATGTATATTATGAAACTATATTGCAATAATACAGACCAATATATCATAATATAAACCAAATCTGAAACCATATGTAGATCAACAGTATTGTTAAGAGCAATAGAAAGGCATATGTAAAACTGATCATATGAAAAATAACATTAGACATGAATGAATGAATCTATCCAACCTAAAGTTAGAATTGGGACATAGAGGCAAAGTTCACTGTTAGAGTGTGTGTGCAGAATGTGCAAGATAGTCAGTTACAAACTTAGCAACACTATAAAAAGCAAATATTAAGAGGGAATAATGTTGAAAATAAAGCAGAATATTAAATGAGATAATCTCCCTCCATCTATAAATGAATTTAATAAAAAAACTACTGTGAGTATCTCTTTGGCAAAATCATGAATGAGTAGAGAGATTTAGATACACTGAATATTAGTCCAGTCTTAAGAAATGTACCACATTTGGGACAAAATTCCCAATTATCATCATCACTTCTAGTGATCAGAAATGTGAGAGAGTGGCTGAGGATGTAACTCAGTTTTTAGAGTGCTTGCCTTGTATGCACAAGGCCCTGGGTTCAATCTCTAGCACCACAAAAAAAAAAAGAGGGCTGGGGATGTGGCTCAAGATGTAGTGCACTTGCCTGGCATGCGTGCGGCCCGGGTTCGATCCTCAGCACCACATACAAACAAAGATGTTGTGTCTGCTGAAAACTAAAAAAAATAAATATTAAATTTAAAAATAAAAAAAGAAAGAAGGAAATATGAAAGAAATGATACAAAAAAAATGGTGATATCTAGGAGCCATAAAATTTTTCACAAGTGTTTCATCAGCTGTGACCAAGACACAAAAATACCCAAATATCAAAGCTGTCAATTTATCTCAAAAAAAGAATCTGCCAAATCTGGAAAATATACTAGAGGCTGGAGAGGCAAGTCAGGAGGATTGTGATTTGAAACACAGCCTTAACAACATAGAAAGGCTATAAGCAACTTATTGAGATATTAGTGATATATCACCTGTCTCCAAGAAAGAAAAGGACTGGAGACATAACTCAGTGGTAATCACCCCTGGAGTTCAATTCCTAGCACCAAACCACACCAAACTAAACAAATATCTGAAAGATAGTAGGGACTCCAGAGTATAGGTGTACATGCATAGATAAAAATTTTGGTTACAATATAAAGTCAATAAATATACTTTTGAAAAAAAATCATGGTTCTTTTTTAAAGAGAGAGAGAGAGAGAGAGAGAGAGAGAGAGAGAGAGAGAGAGAGAGAGAGAGAATTTTAATATTTATTTATTCATTTTAGTTTTTGGCAGACACAACATCTTTATTTGTACGTGGTGCTGAGGATAAAACCCAGAGCCACATGCATGCCAGGCAAGTGCACTACCACTTGAGCCACATTCCCAGCCCCTATCATGGTTCCTAAGAGCTCAAAATAAAAATGCCATATAATCCACTAATAATAAAAAAAATAGGGATGTAACACAGTGGTAAAGTAACTAAATAAGTAAAAAATAAAAAAAACAATTCTTGGTTTAAAAAATGCCCTATAACCCAGTAATTATAATTCTGGATAAATATCTAAAGAAATTGGAACAATTTTGTTAAAGAAATTACTTCACTTCCATTTTCATTGTAGGTTTATTCACAGTATCTAATAAAAGGAATCAAATGTATGCCTTTTAGATGCAAAGGTTGATGAAAACGTTCCTTCCAGCTGCAGATCATCCATCTACTTGCCTTAAAGGCTGCATACTTATAATTCAAACTGCTCCCTAAAAGGCAAGACTCAGATATGGATTCTTCTGAGTACTCCAAGAAATTTTGGTACCTCTGGACAAATTCTGTAAGACTTTTCCAAAACTAAGGAATAGATAAATTTTGGAGTTTGGAATGTGGACAACATACAGTAAATTCCTCAAGGGGGAATCTTAATTCAGACACTGTGATAAGGTGTCTGGTCTGGGAAAGAAAGAGAAAGTAAAATCAGAGTTTGAGATAAAACTAGACTTTGCTTCACTGATTTCTAGGTTATTGATTTAATCCAAACAGATATTGGAAAAGGGTTAAATCTACTAATTAAAATTTATGTAAAACAGGTATTTAAAAAGTACCAGGAAAGAGCTGAAGGTGTGGCTCAGTGGTACAGTGCTTGCCTAGCATATATGAGGCCCTGAGCTTAATTCTCAGCACCACATATAAATAAATAAAATATAAATAAATATTAAAAAAATACCAAGGAAGGATTTAGGGTTGTTGCTCAGTAGTAGAGTGCTTGGCTATTATGCATGAGACAGTCTGTTTGATACTGGACCCACATTAATATAATAACAATAATAATAATAATAATAATAATAATAATAATATTTTGTTCATCTACAACTAAGAAAAAAAATTATTTTAAACAAGTACAACAGTGCTTTATGGCCTGTAACCTTCTAATTATCTGTATTCTAATTAAGCCCTTGCAATTGAACTTTCTTGTTATTTAAATTAAAGTCCAGTTTCACTTTTATTTCCTGCCACACCAGGACAAAGGAGTTTGCTTGAATATTACGAATGCTTCTAAATGTCACATTAATAAAGTTCTTTTACATATTTAAAAACTCAGTTGAAACAAACTTGGTGGCACAGGCCATAACCCCTGTGGCACAGAAGAATTATACATGGATATCATGAGTTCAAAGCTACCATCAGCAAAAGAAAGGCACTAAGCAACTAAGTCTGACCCTCTCTATAAATAAATACAAAAAAAGGACTGGGGAAGTTAAATACCTGGTACAAAAAAAAAAGAAAAAGAAAAAAGAAAAAAAATTCAATTGAGGACAAATACATTAAAGAAACAAACAAACAAAACAAACAAACAAACAAACAAAAAAAAAAACACCTTAATTTTGGACAAATTAACTACACTCTTGTGAGGATGGTCTTAGGCCTGGCCTAAAAAAACTCCATTTTAAAAACTTCAGTTTGAAACATGCAGTCTCACCAGGCATGCCTAAAGAAGCCCTGCAGTATTGCCCTCAGACATGAACAAATCACTTCCCCTCACCTTGATAAATAGAGTGAGGCCTCTGTCAGATTGTCCTCACCTAGTAAGAGGGAAGGGCGAGAATACCAAGGTGCAGACCACCAGACCAGATGTTTCTGGCCCTAGAGTAAATGATGTCATGGAAAAATCTGGTGGTAACTAACAAGGATTGAAAAAAGGGTAAAAAGCTGCAAAATTTAGTATAAAGAGTAGAGCAAATGAACAGATATTCAGCCAGCTCAATAAAAAATGCACTTGAGCTGGGGAGGCTGATGAGGACTTGGAATGACATCTCATCACTTCTCATCATTTGTATTATCCTCACCACTCTTAAACTCTACAGCCACACCTTAGTGAGAGGGAGAAAAGTAAAAGATTATGTGATGTTATTCTCATGTGATGAAAACTTAATTTCAATGGGGAGAAACCCAATGGGGAAAATAAAACCAAGAGGCAAGATCTCCCACACACCCAAAATATATACTTTTATGAATAAAAATTTTATCAAAATTACTTTAAAATTTCATTTAACTTTTGTGCTGTCTGGTCTTATGAGAAAGCAAATTTTATTTTAAACTTCTAAGGAATGTCCTAAGGCATTAATATTTTCCAAGAGGGAAAAACAATATAATGCATTAGTATAATTTAAAAATTTCTAGTATTCATAATAAAAATTAAGGACAGCTTAAATCAATTTAATAACTTAAACCACTATATCCAAATTATTGTTATTTTTGAAAATATAAATTTACAAATAAATAAATGTATTTATCAAGCTTCATCCCAAAATTCACTCTTGACCTCTCAGGGATATCTATATTCACCACAGCTATATTCCTTGCTTGAGATATACCCTGACCTCAGCAAGGTGAAAAAAAATGGGCAACTCAGTTCTGTGTCATAGGTTATGGAATAAACATACCAAACAACATTCTCTCAGGGCCAAAGAACAGGAGAGACTCTACACTTTGAGAGAGCAGCCATCTACAACTCAGAAGTGTACAAAAGTGGACACTATTTCTCACAGGATTCTGGGTACAGATCCATTTTCATTTTAGATATCATACTTTAACCAAAAGAGATTGGTATCACTGGAGATAAAACTCTAGGTCATCAGATCATCAGTAACCCAGAAACTAGAGTCTAAACATATAAAAAAAATTATTTTACAGTTTTGTCTTTAGCCTAATGCAGGGTTGTTATTTCAATTTTCTTCTTTAGTATGGGGTACTCTGAGAATATCATCAAACATTAAAGGCATAGAAGTCTACACATATTACCATATAATTCAATAAATCCTGTCAAGAAATTAAAGTTTAAATTTAAATTAATAAAAATTTAACCAGTACCTATAAGGCACAATATGTTTTTCACATAACTTCTGTTCCACATTTGATTGAATCCTGACATTCAGCCTATGTTTAGTGAATTAGATATCTATCACTGAATAAGAAGAAACCATATAAAAATTATTGTCTCAAGTGTGGGCTTATCATAAATTAAGCCTGGGTTTATATGGGATCTTTTTACTGCATTAGGTGATCGTTGGTAAGGTTACTGAACTTCAGAGGGAGACATGGTTGCCAAAAAAAGCACCCTTCTTCTCAGAATCAAATAAATTAAGGTGGGCTCATTCTCATGGAGATGACAGTGTCATGAAAGCAAAAACAAAGTATTCAAAATGTTTCCTGACTAATATACTTTCATAGTCACAGATTTACATAAGTCACACACAAAAAATAAGAGCTCAGATCCAAAGTTTTGGAAACATACTCTGAACTTTGGAACTAAGAGGAGTAAAAACACATTGTCAACTTTATGTGTACAGATAGGGCTAAAGAATTGCTAATATGTTGACACTCGTATCATTCTGCTTTTTGTAATGAATGAGGTTTACATAGCTGTTCGGTGTGAAAGAATATTTTAAAGGTCTCATGAATATTAAGCTACTTTACTGAAATTCAGGATCAATTCTCTGTGACCCCAAAGCCACAACTCACATCCTCTAGACTATATGAATTATCAATCTTTCATTATTGTCTTAGAAGTTAGATAGTGGCACAAAAAAGCAGAATTTTTTTTTGTACCAAGAACTGGACTCAGAACACTTTATCACAAATCACATCTCCAGCCCATTTGTTTTTAAAGACAAGCCAAGTTCTCACTAAGATGCTTAAAGCCCCACTGAGTTGTTGAGACTACCCTTGAACTTAAAATCCTTCTTCCTCAGCCTCTTGAGTCACTGAAATTACAGACATGCATTACAATATTGGCTCTTGTTTCCTGGTTATGAACAGGCAAAATTGAAATGCTAAGCATAGAAAAAGCTGTTAAAATCACCCCTTTGTTAATTATAGCTTATTTACTAAGGTTTAAATACTGAAACCAATATTTCAATATATATTGAAGGTAACATTATCTATTATAGTCAACAGTCTGTTGATCTCCATTCTATCCAGACATTTTTTTACTGCCTAAACTTTTATTTAATTTTAAAAGATTACTCAATATATTTGAACTTCTGGTTTTTCTGCTGGCATTATTAGGATACTAGGTTCAAACCTTACAGCCTATGGAAAATTAAGGTGTGGTTATAGCTAATGAAAGACTATATGATAAATAAAATTTTAAACTAACGAGGATGAGGTTTTTTCTTTGTTATTTTTTTATGAATGCTTGGTGAATAAGACAGAGTACACAGTCAAATCTTAAATCATACAAAGCAGGCTCTATCTCTAGTTAATAAAGAAAAATATCAAATACAAAAAGTTGTGTTGCAAAATCACATGGCACTTGGTTTGTTAACAGCAGCACAGGAATGGATTTCTGCCATATTCAGTTGTATGCATATTCTAGATCACCAAAATAATATCAGGATTACTTCAATATATATTACATCTTTAGTTGCAGCCACAGCAGTTGATCAATAATAAGTTGAAAGAATGATGAGCTTGTCAGGATACTATCTGGAGAATGCTTTTAGTAATCCTGGGCAGGGGGATTGTGTTCTAGTCATATCACAATACAGTGTATTTTTTTGTGGCCTGAGGATGCAGAGCTCTTACTTCCTTGCTAATAGATCATTGCAGAAGACTTCAGGTGTGTAGATTTTTTTGATGAAGAATCCTAAAAGGGTGGATCATTGGAAAGGCCAAACATGGCTATAGCTACTCTGTTGTTGATGCTTCCAACAGGTTTTTGTTGTTGTTGTTGTTATTATTATTATTATTATTATTTATTGAAGTAATAAATACCCTGATTTAGTGTATTCATTCATTGTCATAAACATTTTCTTTTGAGCATGTGTTCATTATGTAAAATATTGACCATTCACCTTTGTTTTCTGTCCTATATATGAAAAAGCCTATGGAATGATGTAGGAATCTAAGGGCTGAAAGCTCTGGGCTGTCTGGGAGCTATTGTTTTTTTTTTTTTTTTTTTTTTTTTGCATAAGCATGACTACACTGCCAACTCTGCCTCACATCTCTCAATTGCTAGAGACCCAAATTTTACATCCTGGGTCTCAACACCCACACAGCAACTGGCAAAGTCTTTAGGATATTTGTAGGTGAGAGATATCTCAGTCCTGATAGATTAATAGAGGTTGTTAGGAGAGTGGTGACACCTATGGACACCAAGAAGCATACAACACCTAGTTGCCTCAGTCCTATTACAGTGGACTCCTATGGAGAATTGTGATATAATGGGATTAGTTCCTTGTAAGCAGAAATAAGGATTCTGACTGCACTGTGGGCAAACATGAACCCTGCAAGTTGAAGTGTCAATAAGGTGTTGAAACTTAGGCCCCAGCCCCTGGCCAAAGAAAAAAGTGGCAGCAGTGGCATAGATGATTTGGGTAAGTAGTCAAATAAGTCATGTGCAGCTGCTCTGGCCATGGGATGAATGGTTTCTATAGATCTGGGAGCAAAAACTGATGCAAGTGTATGAGAGACTACCAGAATGAGGAATTGCAAGATAGTCAAGAGGTCTAGGAATCCAAAATACATCCAGTAGAGTATGATCTCTGTATTTTGAAAATACCTATCAACCTTCCCCATTGTGATGTTGAGTCTCTAGAGAAGAAGGATAAAAGCCTTCAAGTCCAGACATTGGATGATGCATAAAAAGAAACAACAGTAGCCAATGGCTCCAGTGAACAACTGGCATGGCCAGCCCCGGTATCCAAGTTTAACCTATTTTACCTGTTAACCAGAACTGATGGACTTAAAAAAAATTACCCAGGTGTCAAGAGAGCAAGATTATTATTTTTTGTATGTTAGAATTAGAGATAAACAGCATTTTGTGTTGCACCCTAAATATGGTGAGGTTAGCATTGCTCCTTACAGTAGAAGTTGTAAAATGCTCAATTCCATGAGGCATTTAGGGCCAAAAAAAGACCAAAAAGACCAACTGTGTTAGTACAGCTTCCAGAGGGCTATGTTTTTAGCAAGTAGCCAAGGTCATAAACACTCAGATTCAATGTATGTACTCAAAGTCAAAAACATTTGTTTGTGAGCATGTTCTTACATCAGTCAAATGTTGTTGATGTGCCTTCTTTGTCTGACCTGCATAAAAAATTCTATTTAATAACTTTGGGGGCTGAGGGATAGAAGCTAGAGGCTGGTTATGAGCTATTGGTGCCTTCAGAAGCAGCAAGCCTACCATCTGAAAAGTTCCTCACATCTGTTGAATAGGGAGCCTACACCCTGGGAACAAATTTTTACCCCTCAAACATCAGATAAAGCTCTAATAATAACCCAATCAACAAATGGGCCAAGGATTTGAACAGAAACTTCTCAGAAGAGGATATAGAATCAATCAACAAATACATGAAAAAATGCTCACCATCTCTAGCAATCAGAGAAATGCAAATTAAAACTACTCTAAGATACCATCTCACTTCAATAAGAATGGCAGCCATTATGAAGTCAAACAACAATAATTGCTGGCGAGGATGGGGCGGGGGAGGTACACTCATACATTGCTGGTGGGACTGCAAATTGGTGCAGCCAATTTGGAAATCAGTATGAAGATTCCTTGGAAGGCTGGAAATGGAACCACCATTTGACCCAGCTATTCCCCTTCTCGTACTATACCCAAAAGACCTAAAAAGAGCATACTACAGGGACACAACCACATCAATGTTTATAGCAGCACAATTCACAACAGCTAGAATGTGTAACCAACCTAGATGCCCTTCAATAGATGAATGGATTAAAAAATGTGGCATTTGTACACAATGGAATATTACAAAGCACTAAAAAATAAAAAAGATCATGGAATTTGCAGGCAAATGGATGGAATTAGAACAGATTATGCTAAGTGAAGTTAGCCAATCCTAAAAAATAAATGCCAAATGTCCTCTCTGATATAAGAGGAGTGACTCAAAATGGGATAGAGAAGAAGAGCATGAGAAGAAGACTACCACTAAATAGGAAGAGAGGTGGGAGGGAAAAAGAAGGAGAAGGGGAGTTGCATGGAAGATGGAAGGAGGACCTCATTGTTATACAGAATACATATATGATGTTGTGATGAGAAAAAGAAAAAAAAAGTGTGTTGTTGAGAGCCACAGTTTAGTTGGAATGACACCTGGCATTTTGCTAGAGGGAATGGTTGAAAGGTGACCCTGCTCCGGGAATAGGGCAGCTCTGGGATTAGGGCAGATCCTGATGCCTTGGGCACCCGCTACTTTGGAGGGGGGGTTGTTCAGGAAGAATTGGCACGCGGAGCCCAGTGGAGGGAGTGTGTTGTGTGTTTCCGGGAAGTGTCTGTAGAGAGCCCGTGAGAATTTGAGAATAAAGACTTGCTTTTGAACCTACAAGTCTTTTGTGGCGGCTTGGTTATTTGTGCCCAGACAGACTGTGGCAGTGTGTTACATTAGATTGAATAAAGAGAAAGGATGGAACAGGAGGGCAGGAGTAGGGAGGATAGAAAGGGCAGCAGAATAGAATAGACAATATGATTGATGTATGTACATTCCATGTATGTATTATATGTCAAAATACATTCTGCTGTCATGTATGACTAAAAAAAAATAAATATCACATGGAAAAAAGAAAAAAAAATTCCTCACATCTTCTTTCAACTGCTTGAGCCCCAAACATTGCTTTTTTGATATGAGCCCCTACACAGCAGCCACAGATGTGAAACTATTTTTAATTTGAGACTATCACAAATCCTCTGCTTTATGCAAGGAGTATTGTTTTGTTTTGTAGACATGCTCCCAGATAATATTTATATAGTGGATATTTAGTGTATTATTTATTTTAGATTACATATATTGCCTTAATGTTGTCTCCCCCTCACTTTTTTATGTAGTGTTTTATGTTTCATATTCTCCATTTATAAATTTTTTGTGATACAAATACAGTGGTTTTGTTGCATTTTCCATACCATGCTGCATTTTTATCATGACTGTAATGAAATATATCTGTTTTTAAGTTTCTCCTGATAAGAAATTTTAAAAATGTTTCTTGTCCTTGATTTTTCAATTCAGTTCTCAGCCATTTCCCAAGTTTATTTTAAATCCTTGCTATAAGCTTCAGAAGTTTTTCTCAAACATATTATTCCCATTTAATAGAAAGTTTGCCAGATGTAATTTTTTTTATTCTTTTCTTTTCTTTTCCTTTTAAGGGGAGAGGAATGAGTACTTAACCCAGGATAGTTCTCCTAAACCCCTGTATCACAAGCCCTTTTTAATTGTATTTTATTTTATTTTCAGTTTTCAGACAAACTGTTGCTTAGATGCTTAGGGCCCTCTCATAATATTTAGGCTGAATTAGAAATTGTGATTCTCCTGATTAAGTCTCCCAAATTATTAAGATTGCTGACATGAGCCACCATATGTGTGTAACCCCCCTTTTTGAAAAAAAAAATGTGACTACTTAACTTTTAAGAGTATTTAAAAATAACGATGAATCATGGCTGCTAAAGGAGATAAGATTTGCCTTTGGTTCAGGCATATTTGTTCTTGATATGTACTTAAAAATTGTGGGCACACAAGAAATCATATTTGTAAGATATTGTCTCAAAACTAAAAAAAAAAAAAAAAGAAAAAATTGAAGATATAGCTCAGGAATAATATTCCCTCAGTTTATCCACCAGTACTACACTCATATAAACACACACACACACACACACACACACACACACACACACACACACACACACACAGTACTTGTGGGACTTTGAAAATATTTTTTGACACCAAACAGCTGTATAAACCTCATCTTTTACAAAAGGCAGAATTAGTGCCATAATATCAGTAGTCCTTTAGCCTTATCTGTGTACAGAAATTTGGTAATGTGATTTTACTCCTACTGTAACCAAATGCAGAATTTATTCTCCAAACTTTGGGTCAGGGCTCTTCTTATTTTTTATGGCTTATATAAATGTGTGGCTATGAAAGAGTACTTTTCAGGTACCTAGTCAGGAAATACTTTTTAATGATTTTGCTTTTGCTTTTAGAATACTGTCTCCTTGATGAGAAAAAGTCCATCTTAATTTATTTGATTCTGAGATATCATGTGAAGAAGATTCACAGTAATCAGGTCCATAACCAAGGCAGGTTTTTCCTGGCATGGAGTGGATGACCTGTTGAGGAGAGGGTCATAGAAAGAAGTTGAAGCTCTCACCATCCAGATGAGGTTATAGAGTTTGAGAGGATCTCGTCAGGAGAATGATGATAAGTAATGAGATGTCAGTCCAGTTCCTCACCAGGCTCTCAAGCCCAAGTGCATCCTTGTTTCAGTTGGATGAATCCCTGTTCATTAGCTCTATTTTTACACTAAATTTGGGGGCTTTATGACCCCCCTTGCAATCCTTATCAGCTACCACCAGATTTCTCCAGGACATCATTTACCCTGGGGTCAGAACCATCTGCTGGTGGTCTCCACCCTTATCTTCTCACTTTATCTTCTTATCAGGAGAGGACAGCCTGCCAGAGTCTTCACTGTGTTTTTCAGAGTAAGGGGAAGTAATTGTCTGAGGTCATACTTGAGGGATCTGTGGGTGTGCCTGGTGAGACTGCAGGTTTCAAACTGGAGTTTTTAAAATGGAGTTGCTTAGGCCCAGGCCTAAGGCCATTCTCACCATTCTCCCACTTGATTCACATTGTACATCCTGGGGAAGGGGTGCCTAAGCTTGGCACTGTGAATCATCCATTCCATTGGCCAAAGGCTGGACTTCACCTATGTCCAAAAGTCACTTCTCATTGTGGTTTGTTGCATTGTTCCATAACCACCAATAGTGACCATATTTGAATTACATCTGGTTAAGACCAAAGCGTTTGCAAGGTACCCAGGGATTGAAATGATAATATAATCAAAATCAAGTGGTATGATAAGGTTGAGACATTTTAAAATTTGTCTTGCATGTAAGTCCCAATGAGCTAATTCTGTTACATTGTCCCAGTTGATTCTAATAGTCACTGTAAGGCTCTCAAATGCTCTGAGATATATTGAATCTAAATATTGACTAAAATACAAGAATGAGGGTGGTTCCTCTAATTATATATACGTAGGCATTGCAATTCCAACTTCCATCATTCTGTGTTTATTAAATGCGGGACTCTGTCCTCAAATCACCTCCTGGGAAAGATGTGGGTAGAAAAACAAAAGATGGAGTTCTCACTGTTCCATTATAAGCTCAGGATTTAGATCTCCAATGGCTATTTTTGCTTAAAAAATAATGTCACTTTCCAGTGTTTTGTAGCCTGTGAGTGACTCTTGCAGGCTTTCAGAAACTGTGAGAACCTGGGTCTGTTTTCCAGTCCAGCCACATACACACCCCACAGCCTTGGCTAATTGCTACAGAAATCCCCCTGCTCATTCCACATATGCAAAGTGGGCCTTATGCAGTTCTGGATCCTATGGTGGTATTGGGGTTCAAAGAACAGGCTGTGGGGATGAATGGGAGACTCCACATAACTAGAATCCTTGTAAAACCAAGGTATGCCCGGGAGCCATGGGGCTGCATTTTGGGCCTGAGAGACATTAGTTTGCAATGAGTGACCCGATTGGCTTCTGGGGGAATTTACCAGGAAACCTACTCTGCATTTAGCATGCTTGTTTTGGTGCCAATAAACTCATAGAGAGACAAAGGGGCAAGAAAAATGATAAGGCCGTGGTACACACCCAGACCATATGTGCTTAGCAAGGTTAACTTCTTTACGCTGATTCATTATTAATAAATGGGAAGAATAGGACCCACCTCATGGAATTTTCAGGAAGACTGAGAGATACGGGTGGACAAAGCATCGAGCCCCGTGTCTGGCATACAGTAAGCTCTGTAAATTTTATCTGTGTTTTAGAAGACAATTTAAAGTTTTTCTTCCTCCATAGACAGTAACATCCTGATATTTTCTCTTTCTACTTTTAAAAGAGTGGACTCACCCTGACCATCCCTAATCCAGCTGTAACAGGAGCCATGGAGGTTCCTGAATAAGCGTGACTGCAAGATGAACCTGGGAAAGGAAGACAAGGAGAGGAGGCCATGGCTAGGAGGCTCAGGATAGACAGTATTTTAATCACCCCCAAGGGCAGGCATGTAAAGGGCCATGAGTGATCACAGTGATGGAGTGCAGGCTCAGGCAAGGCCAGAAGGACCAGGACCAAGAACACAGGACTTCTTGTTATATATCCACTGCCCAATCTGCTTGGTGCTTTACCCTGGACCAAGGAGGGCAGCATGACCAAATTATTGCAGTCTTTTCCACTGAGTGAGCACTGTAAGGGTCACTGACTTTGACTGACACTTGGCACCACCCATGTGCTCTCTCTAGAGGAGATAGGTTCCAGAAGGGAAGACCATGGCTTTTCCAGGAGTGGGAGATAAAAAAGAGAAATAGAGGGAATGGAGTGAGAAATCTCAAGATGGAAAGACCAGATACTCTCAATGCCCTGTTCAGAAGAGAAACCTGGCCTCTGACCTAAGCACACAGGATAGAATGAAGCAATATTTAATCACAAGACACATTTGAGTGAGGAAATTAGGCAAATAAGTAAAGATTTCCTGACTTCGCTCCCAGAGCCCCCTCCCACCTCCCACCCCCTCTTTTATTCAGCAAGACAATGAGGTGACATGAAAAGGTTCCCAGAGACAGGACACATGTCAAGGTAAATGTGGAGATGAGGGGAGTGCAGATTCCAAAATTCAAACAGCCCCTTAGGGCCAACCCACCCTATTTTTTGCATTTCTCATTGGCTGGGAAACGGGAGGGAGGGTTGCTGTGGTCCTAATAGGCAACTCCTGTTCGCTCCTGGCCCTGCAGCTGGCATGCTGGGAGAAGGACACCCCCTGTACTGGGGGTGATGTTCATTCGAGGGCACAGTCAGGTTGGAGTCAGGTCCCTGAACCCCAGGACTAGGACTCAGAATGGGGGAGGGGGTGTCTCCAGCTGGGATATCTGGGGACTCACCTTCCCACAGTCTGTCATGTGGCAGGGCAGCAGGGCACCTGAGCAGGACAGAATAAATGGCCCCCCAATTAGAAGCCCCCATCTCAAGTCCTCAGAGGGCCCTGACCTAGTCCCTGAAGAGTTAATAGCCCCAGTGCCAGGATCAATTAGAGAATGGCAGAGCGAAGACAAGTCACCCATCAGGCTGCCCGGGACCCCATGTATGAGTGACCTCAAAAGCTTGTTCCTTCCCCTTCCTGTGCCTCGGTTGCCTCACGTTCCAAATAGGAAAGTGTGCTCATGGCATTCCCATGGGACCATGAGGTCATCAATGTACAGCCAAGTCCCTGGAACACAGTGAGGCTTGGTAAATGTCAGTGATCTGCTCCATTCCCTAAATGCACAGATGAGGTCCAGAGAGGGCTGGTGGAGCTCCCCAAGTCACACAGATTAACAGCAGACACAGGACTTGACTGGAGCTTCGGGCTGTCCAGTAGAGACTTAGGGGAAGGATGGGTGGAGGCCAGGACCTGGCCCTGCCCCCCTCCCCTCTGGGAATGGTGCATGGCAAGAAGTTAGGAGGAACCTCTGAAGCCACTGCTCTCTAGGGCTGGGGGGAACCGGAGCTGGGTCCTGGCAGGGCCTCCCCAGGTCCTGTGCAGGGGTAGCTGTCCAGAACTGTCTGTCCATGGAGGGGGCAGGGAGGCTGTCACTAGGAGCACGCAGTGTGCCAGTCCCTGGGGCCAGGCCTGCTCAGCCTGCTGGCTCCATCCAGAGCCCGCCCCAAGGGATGCTGGGGGAGACAGCCAGGATCAGAGCAGCCAGCTGTGCTCTCCCCTCCCCCAGCAACAGGGGACTAAAGTGGGTCAAGGAGGAAGGAGGGGGCCCAGGAGGGCTGGGGGAGGGGCCCAAGGAGCTCAAGAAGTCACCCAGGGAGAGGGGACCAGGGGAGGATGCCTGGAAAGGCAAACCCATGTGTGGGATGGGCCTGGGGGGTGGGGAGAGCAGCGAGGTGCTGTGACTTTGGAGGTCCTCAAAACCGCCTCAGAATTAAGTCCAGAGAGGCATGGGTCCCGACTCCTGCCCCAGAAGGCCAGTCTTGCCTCTCCTCATCCCTAATCCTTCAGCCTCTTCCAGAGCCCACAGGCATGACTGGCCCCAGCCCAGGGGTCTCTGAGGAGCATCTCAGACCATGGCTCTCTGGCTCAGACCTGGAGGGGAGCCCGGCTGGGACCCCGCTGCCCAGCCAGAAGGTGGGTGTGGAGAAATGTAGGGAGACGAGGTCAAGCCAAACCCCAGGCTCAGTGGGACCACAGCCATGTCAGGCCAAGTCAGGTCCTGTCACCAGGGAGAAAGGTTAGAGTAGGCTCTCCCCCCCCAGAGGAACCCCTGGGGAGCCTGGGTGCAAAATGAAAGGGAGGCAGACAGGAAATGCCAAAGAGGGTGGGGAAGCCAGGCCCTGGACCCCCAGAGGAAGGGACTGGGGTTCACAGTTTGATCCAGGGAGACACGGGCTGGTGTCTGCCTCCACCCTTGGCTGGCCCTGACCCAGTCATCGGCCTGTCTCCCAGCTCCCAGCTCCTCCACTCAGCATGCCCCCCCCAAAACAAACAACACCCAGGCAACTCTATAGGGTCCAGAAACCTCCAGGGTCCCTGGGTTCCAGGAAGCCAGCAAAGGAGCGGGCGGAGGGCAGAGAATGCAGAGGGTCGACCCAGTGGCTGATTAGCTAGACTTCAGGAGGGAGAAGGGCTGGAGCTCAGAGCCCCTCAGCCAGCATGGGTGCCCCACGAAGGGCAGCCTGAGAAAGCAAGCTTGGGAGGGGGCACACATCCACCCGTTCTGCAGAGATGTCACAGTGAAGATGATGCAGACTTACAGGCCAGGCCCTGGACCAGAGGGCAGTTTGGGTGGAGGCAGAAAGAGGTCCAGAAGGCAGGGCCCCGATTTGAGTCCCTCAGCAAGGCCACACACTCTCACCAAGCACATCCAAGTTTCCAAGTTGAGCCAGTGGAGCTCCTGAGGCCTGGGGGATAGGATAGAAGGGGACAGAATAAAAGAGAGGACTGTCCACCCCAAGTCCCTAAAAGAGGTAAGCACCTCCCACATGGCAGGACAGAGTTGCTGGCCCAGCTGGGCCCAGTGATGGACACTGCTATGTTGGAGTAGCCAAGAAACCAAGAAGCAGGTGAAGCCCAGCCCAGCACCCACTCAAATGTCCCAGGACCTGGCCTCATCCTCCCACCACTGACCAGTCCAAGCTGCTTCTCCCCCACTTGAACCTCAGCAGCTTACCAGGCCCAGAGTAGGGGGTAGGGTGGGGCTGGCCACAGCTGGCTCCTCAGGAGGAACACAGTGTCTCCAGCCTCAGAGTTCATAACTGTTTGCCCATCTGTCCCCAAGACAAGCTCCTGGGGGAGGGGGACCACGATGTCAGTGGTTCACCAGGTATGTAGAAGCTGTCCTGGGAGTGACTCAGGCAGGCATGGTAGGTGGCATCAGGCCACCTATATGACCTTGGATCCCTGACTATCCCTCAAAGCCATCTCAACTGCAGACAGGTGAGAATAATGGAACCAACTTCACAGAGCTGTTGATAGGGCTCATGAGAAATGGCTCATCAAGCACTCAGCATGCAGCTGGCCCAGAGTACACCTTAGTAAGCTCTATAGATAAATGTCCTGTCCCCTTTGTCTCAAGTCAAACCTCCCTCCCTGGAAGCAGACTTGGGACTCTCCTAAGAAAAATAAAGCAAGACAAGAGGCACAGAGAAGTTCTGGGACAGGCTCAGACTCGCCCAGCAAGTCCAAGTGGGAAAAAAAAAACTCAGTCCTGGGAATCCACAGCCCTCTCGTTTCCCCTAGAAGAGCCTGAGCAATGGGTATTTGGAGCCAGACAGGAAATTCAGAATAAAGCCCGTTTGGAGACCCAATTAAAGTGGACTTGGGGATACAATGGGCACATGCGGGCAGCTGTTTTTTTAATGACCTAGCTAGATCCTGGTTGGACGGGGGTAGCTCAGTCTAGAACCAGGCTCAGAAACTCAGGTGCATGTAATGGGGCACCCACCAGCATCTCCTTTCCACCTCCAACCCTAACATTGGGGTGAGGGGGAGGGAGGCCTTGGTAAACTCCTCTCCATGGGATCTAGAGACCCAGGAAATGAACGTCCCAACTGACAGATGGTCACAAGCCCTGCTGCAGGTGCAGCAGGACAAGGCTGCTGGCCTCTGTGGCCCTCCTTTCCTCATTAGACAAACAAGAAAGATTCCTACAACCTACTCCCTGGTACACGCAGGTACCAATGAAAATCTCTGGGGACCTTGAGAGTCAATGCTTGAGGTCCAGGTGGCCTGCCCTGGGGACTCTTCAGACAGACCCTATGTGCATGAACTGAGGGCCATCCCACAATGCAACCCATGCCAGGCAGTCTCTACCACTGTCCTGCCCTGGCTCTTCTTCACCTGGGCTCCAATCCTCTCAGGAGAGCCAGTCAGCACTCGTCCCTGCCCTTCCAGACATACATGCCCAAGATTCCCCAGATTTCATCCTTTAAGGGCCTTACAGACAGCGGCCACAGCCTCCTCTTCTCCTTCTCCTTTGCAACCCTGGGGAAGGCACTTAGAGCCAGAGGGGACTAAACACCTTCCTCAGCAGTCACCTCTCTTTATCCTGCACTAATGTCCTCTGCAATGTCCTCCCCGAGGACCCTGTCTAAGTCAGATAAGCAGAGCAGTCTCTCAGCAAGAAATTGCCTCTTGGTGGAACTGTTTACTCTTTACTGGGGTCTTACTGCCACATACCCCACCCCACCGACTGTCTGCTCCCCTGCCGCAGTCTGGCTGGGCACAAAATCACGAGCCACTCAAGCAGGAACAAAGTTTATTTTTTGAAACTGCCGCCAATGTCCGGTACGCGCCCGGGAAGATTTTTTCCACCCACGCGGCCTCCTCCCGGACCCTCAGAGAGAGCTCCTCCCCCGGAACTCCCTCCTACTGTACTTCCCCAACCAATGGGAACTCTCCAGGAGTCCCGTAGCCGGCCTAGGTGAACAGCAGGAGTCCAATATCCATATGAATGCAAATCTTAACATAATCATATCATCTCAATGGCTAGCTGGCGTCACCTTTAGACTAAAAATGCCATGCATCATATACTTGGCTCTTAGCATCTCCCCCCTTCTGTTTAAGTAACAAGCAATCTGGCTAGGGACCGTGCCTGTTAGGTTTGTCCAATTCAACATATGGTTCTTACCCGTCATCGGAAAACTGACTTTTAGGCGTCAGCCTCCTGTCTTAGGTTGATACCACTGCAATTAGATCATACCCGTCACTGACTACCGGTCCAGCATATAGCCATACTTGTGGATAGGCCTATGTACCAGTGGGGGGGTGAGGTTCTTTGCCTCACCTCTGTTGGCCCCCAAATTTGGCCCTTGGTGTCGGTGGGGGGGGTGAGGTTCTTTACCTCACCTCTGTTGGCCCCCAAAATTAGACCATCACTAGTAGAAGGGAGGAGGATACAGAAATGTCATGACACCAAGTCAATTAATGGCTCCTAGGAAAAATTACATCACTGGTGACACATCAGCAAAGATACGCTAGCACTACCATAATTCGCTGCATCAACAAATAGATCACAAAGCATACAAGTGATACATAGTCCAGGCAAATTCTGTAAGCAGTTCAAAGCAGAGGAATCTATCAATATGTCCATATCCTCCCAAAATAAAGCATACAAGTGATACATAGTCCAGGCAAGTTCTGTAAGCAGTTCAAAGCAGAGGAATCTATCAATATGTCCATATCCTTCCAAAATAAATCGACTCATTGATTGAGCATTACTTGTTGAGTTATAAATCATTGATGTATCAGTTTACACGGTTTGTTGTGATAACTCTCGAAGAAGTTGTAGTTTGGTTTTATCTTTGTCTTCACCGGCACTGGGATGAAAATAGGAATTTTGACAATGATGCTAAAAAAAAATATGTAACATTTCAACAGGTACTAAGAGAACAATATTTAGAACAATTTACATTATCCTGAACAGAATTATTAAATATAATGAAAAGGAAAGGTGAAAGTAAACAAACAGATCTGTTAACCTTCTATTTGTTCATATATTAAAACAATCCTCAACAGCTGTTTACCCAAATTAAATTAAACTATTAAAATCACGTGAATAATAATAAACAAAAATTTTTTGGATCCATGTGCATGAGCGCCCCTCATATGTGATACATGGACATACGCACATACAGACATACAACACAAAACAGAAGTGTGCACACGTAATATATAACACATAAGACAATAGTAAAGGCCTTGTAGCTTTACCTAGGTGAAATCTCCATTGCAATGTTCAAAAACTCCACAGTCAAAATATAAAACTGATCAGAAAAAACATTAACCTAGGTCTGTATGAGCTCAAAAATAAAATAGAACTTTATGATGTGGGAAAAAGCAATAATAAAATAGATATTGAAAAAAACATCCTGGTTAATCACTGTCACAGATGTAAGAATAGCCAAGCTGGAGATCTGGATATCAGCTGTTATGGATTTGAGTGGAATCATCTTCCTTTTGGTCTGTAGGAGCTGTTTTAGTTAGTCTTTCTGGAATCCAAATTGGCTGCTGTTCTTCCTGTGGAAAAACACAAACAGAGCCCCGACTCCAGACTATCACTGGGTCAGGACCTTTCCATTGTCCTGTTAGAATATCTTTCCAAAGTACCTTAGGCTTATGTACATTTTTTGGATACAAATGTCTTTCCGCAGCACTAAGCCCTGATGAATTCAAATTTAAAAAGTTTAGAGTAAAAAGGGTTATTTTAAGTTTATCTTTGGGGGATATATACCCCTTTCCAATTCCCTCCTTTTGTTTCAATAAGTACATTTTAATAGTTTGATGAGCTCTTTCAACTATGCCTTGTCCTTGTGGATTGTATGGAATTCCTGTTATGTGAGTAATGCCAAATGATGAGCAAAATTGTTTAAAAGAGGTGGACGTATAACCAGGACCATTATTGGTTTTTAACTGTTTTGGAACGCCCACAGTGGCAAAATTTTGTAAGCAATGAGCTATAACATCTTTAGTTTTTTCTCCAGCATGAAGGGAGCCCATCAGAAATCCGGAAGAAGTATCAACTGTAACATGTAAATATTTTAATTTTCCAAATTCTGGCAAGTGTGTGACGTCCATCTGCCAAATATGGTTAGGTATCAGTCCTCTAGGATTGACTCCAAGATTAACTTGTGGTAAAAATGTCACACAATTTTGACATTGTTTTATTATATGTCGGGCTTGTTCTTTAGTTATTTTAAAACGCTTTTGTAAAGTATTAGTATTGACATGGAACCTTTTATGAAAATTTATAGCTTCTTCTATTGTGGAGAAAATATGTATGTCATGTGTAGTTTTATCTGCTAACTCATTGCCCAAACTAAGGGCTCCAGGCAATCCTGTATGTGCCCTGATATGTCCTATAAAGAATGGATCTTTTCTGTCCCAGATTAGACTTTGTATAGTAGAAAACAAAGAGAAAACAGTAGAAGAAGGGGAAATCCTACCAGCATCTTCAAGGGATACTATAGCATTAACTACATACTGACTATCAGAAAATAAATTAAATACAGAATTTTTAAACATCATAAAAGCTTGTAATACTGCATTAAGCTCTACCTTTTGAGCTGATTGTTTGGGTACTAAAAATGTAAAAGTTTGATCAGGGGTAACTACTGCTGCTGTACCATTATTTGACCCATCAGTGAAAATATTTGGAGCATTCATGATAGGTGTTTTTCTTGTCATTTTAGGAAAAACTACAGGATGTTTAGACCAAAAAGACAACAAAGGATTAGATGGTAAATGATTATCAAATGTAACATTAGATTTACACATGATTATTGCCCAAGTATTTAACTCATTAGCTAACTCATCAATTTGATCCATAGTATATGGAGTAATAATTTTATTGGGAGAAATTCCAAACACTCCCTTCGCTGCTTTTATTCCTTTGAGTATTAATTGTCCTACAGCCTCAGGATACCTAGTAAGAATAGTATTAGGAGAATAAGATAAATGGATCCACAATAATGGACCTTCTTGCCAGAATACTCCTGTAGGTATATTTTTTGTTGGTAGTACAATAAATAATAAAGGCAAACTTATATCAATTCTATCCAAATGCATATTTTCCATATATGTTTCAATAATTTTTAATGCCTTTCTTGCTTTAGGAGTTAACATGCGGGGTGAATTTGGATCTGATGGACCTTTTAGAATATCAAATAAAGGTCCCAACTCTCCTGTTGGTATACCTAGATAAGGCCTTATCCAATTTATGTCTCCCAATAACTTTTGAAAGTCGTTAAGTGATTTGAGTTGATCTACTCGTATTTGAATTTTTGGTGGACGGACCATGGTTGAGGATAACAGAACTCCTAAATAATTAATTGGAAAATTTAATTGTACTTTATCTATTGCTATCTCTAGATTATAATTTTTTAATAAGTTTGTAAGTGTGGCATAACATTCTAGCAATGTGTTTTTATCTTTATGTGCCAATAACACATCATCCATATAGTGAAATATTTGTAGTTCAGGATTTTGATTTCTAAGTGGCTGGATTGCTTTGTTAACATAAATTTGACACATAGTTGGACTATTAGCCATCCCTTGAGGGAGTACTTTCCATTCATATCTCTGATCAGGACCTTCATGATTTAGTGCAGGGATAGTAAATGCAAAATGTGGACTATCCTCGGGATGAATTGGAATTGAAAAAAAACAATCTTTAATATCTATAGCTAAAACATACCAGGTTTTTGGTAAAGCAGACAATTGGGGAATCCCTGATTGAGCAGGTCCCATAATAACCATCTCATTATTAATGGCTCTTAAATCTTGTAATAATCTCCATTTACCAGATTTCTTTTTAATGACAAAAATGGGAGTATTATGGGGAGATACGGAAGGTTGTATATGTCCCTCCGCTAATTGTTGTTTGACCAGGTCATGGGCTATTTGTATCTTTTCTTTAGTCAGGGGCCACTGAGGAACCCACACTGGTCTTTCTGATTTCCAAGTAATTTTGATTGTCTCAGTGGCCCTTTCTGAAAACCCAATCCATGTCTATTTGTTTTTTGATCTATTTGAATTGGTGCTGTCATACCTTGTTCTTGTTCTCTTAATTTTTCTTCTTTCCTAAAGCCTTGTCTAGCCCTAGTAGTGGGCGCATTAGGATTGATGTTATTTGTTAATGTCAAACCTAATTGATCTAGGACATCTCGTCCCCATAAATTTATAGGAAGATGATCCAATACATAGGGCTGTATAGTTCCTTCACATCCTTCAGGATCCTTCCAATCTAATACCATTGCACTTCTATGGGGATTAGTTGCCACTCCTAGGCCTCGAAGCGTTTGAGTGGCTTGTTGTAATGGCCAGTGTTTTGGCCATTCTTGACGAGATATTATGCTAAGGTCTGCACCTGTATCAAGTAGCCCATTAAAGTCATGTCCTTGAATATTTAGTTTTAGCATTGGGCGAGAATCTAGATTTAAAGACAGCATAGCCCAATCTACACCTGTGGAGCCTAATCCCCTGGAACCTCTTTCTACAGTACGACTGGAAAATTTATCATGTAGGCTGGGTATTATTAATAACTGTGCTATTCTATCTCCTGGTGAAATTACTGATATACCTCTTGGAGAACTAGCTATAATTTTTATTTCACCTTCATAATCGGGATCAATTACCCCAGGACTTATCATAAGTCCTTTTAGTGTTGAAGAACTGCGTCCCAATAATAAGCCTACTGTTCCTTGGGGAAGAGGTCCTTTTACTCCTGTGGGAATGATTTGAACTCCCATCTCTGGAGTTAGTACTGCTCTGGCAGAGGCGCAGATGTCCAACCCTGCGCTCCCTCTAGTTTGTCTGATGAGGGATTTAATGGATAATGCGTCCTGGGCACTACCTTGATGGTGTTGCTGGGTTCCTCCACTGCCCCGTATATTTGTGGTTTTGGGCCCCGGAGCATTGGGCCCTCCATTCCGTTTTCTGGCAATGGAGCCTGATGTCTTTCTCCACGATATCGTGGGTAAACACTTGGTCCTTGTCTGTTTTTTGATAATGGAATACCTTCTATGGTGGTTTGAGAACGGCATTCATTAGCCCAATGTTTCCCTCTACGGCATCGTGGGCAAATACCCGGTATTCTATTCCTTTGATACCTAGCCTTGTTAAACCCTCCTCCTATGGGGCAACTCCTTTTAAAATGTCCTGTTTGATCACAATTATAGCATGTTTTTGGCCTGGCATCTAAAGCCTGTTGTACTGCTGCTAAGACTTGCCCTTGTTCATTAATGTCTCTACATAATTTAATATATGTGTTTAAATCTTCATGTTTCCATGGTCTGATGACCTCTCTGCAGCAACGATTTGCTTGGTCATAAGCCAGTTGTTTTATAAATGGCATTGCCTGTTCTGTATCTCCAAATACTCTAGATGCTGTCTGAATAAGCCTATCTACAAATTCAGTGTAAGGTTCATTAGCTCCTTGTATTACCTTAGATAATTGTCCTTGTAAATCTCCATGCCCCTGTAAAGTTTTCCATGTCCTAACTGCGTCTGCAGCAATTTGTGCGTATACGCCAGGATCATATTCAATTTGTTGCCGTTGACCCTCATAAGGTCCTTTTCCTAATAACATCTCTAGATTTCTTTGAGGGTAACCGGCTGTTGCATTTCGCCTAGCTGTCTCCATGCAAAATTCCTCATTGGCAACCTTCCATAACAAATATTGTCCTCCATTTAGCACAGATCGACACATGTTAGCCCAATCTGCTGGCGTCATGTCTAAGTTGGTAATGGATTCGACCATGCTCACAGTGAAGGGTGCTTGCGGCCTGTAGGTTGTTACAGCCTCCTTTAATTGCTTCACTGTTTTGAAATCTAAAGCACGGTGAATTCGTTACCCTCCTGCCTGCTCAAGTACAGGGCATGCTAATCTTTGGGGTCCTGCCTCAGGATTCCGTCCATCAACTACGGGAGTTGAGGGCCGCTCAGCTGTAGATGGAGCTGTTGGTTGAATTACGCCCTCTGGTGACAGAACGGGGTTAGTAGCAGCCTCCTGTTGTAATTCCCCGCCTGATGGTTGTTTTTCCTCTAAGCTTTCTTTCTTCAAATCTTCCTCTGTCTGACTAGCTTGAGAGACCTTCTCTTTCGCTTGACCTAACATGTTTTCTACCATAGTCTGGACCTCTAACAATTTACTTAACAGTCTTTCGGTTTGTTTTTTACTAGTTTCTAATCTACTATAAAGGTAACACAACCCAATAAGATAGCATAAAACAAAACCGAAACAGAATGAAACAAAAACCGAACAAAGAATAGTTGTATCAATTTTCTCTTTCTCAGGGCCGAATAACTTCAAACCTTGAGCCAACCAATTTTCCCAGTTTGCCTGAGAAAATTCTAGGGATAGGCAGCTTGAAACAAAAACAAGATAAATCAAAACGAGAACACATTGTTTTTTGAAATGGTCACCCATTTTGTTGCCTTCCCTCAGGGGCGAGCAATTTTACTCACCTCCAAGCTTCAGGCGTTCCCCGTACGGGCCACCAGTTGCCACAGTCTGGCTGGGCACAAAATCACGAGCCACTCAAGCAGGAACAAAGTTTATTTTTTGAAACTGCCGCCAATGTCCGGTACGCGCCCGGGAAGATTTTTTCCACCCATGCGGCCTCCTCCCGGACCCTCAGAGAGAGCTCCTCCCCCGGAACTCCCTCCTACTGTACTTCCCCAACCAATGGGAACTCTCCAGGAGTCCCGTAGCCGGCCTAGGTGAACAGCAGGAGTCCAATATCCATATGAATGCAAATCTTAACATAATCATATCATCTCAATGGCTAGCTGGCGTCACCTTTAGACTAAAAATGCCATGCATCATATACTTGGCTCTTAGCACTCCCCCAAGGTAGAGAGACCCCACAAAAGCAAAAGGCCTGGCCCGGACTCAGAATATCCTTCAGAGGAAGGAGCCTGTGAATGAATTTGAAATGGCAAACCCAGAATGACTACGATCTGCCTGCTAACCTATCTTTAATTTCTTGGACATGTGCAAATGCACTCAGAACGGCCCCCATGCCCAGATGCCCAGGCCATCCATGCATGCCTGGACACCCTACAGGGAGGACACGGTTCTGGAGTCAGAGAGGCCTATATTCGGATCCTATCTGGTCCTAGCTGTGCCTTAGTTTCCTCATCTGAAAAACGGGGATAATCATGGCCTTACTCATAGATACTGTGAAGCGCATGTTAAGGAATGAATGAAGTGAGTGCGCAGAACAGTCCCTAGGACCTGGAAAGTGCATTTATTTTTATTGCCATACATTCGGAGGGTCCAGGCTGCACTCCATGCCTCCTTTAACTCCTCCCCAAATCTGAGGGCCAATCATTGCTCAGAGACCCCAGGGCGCCCCCAAGGCGAACATCTGGCCAGCGGGGGGCGTCAGCCCACCAACCGGTGCCCAGCTGAGGGTGAGATGCCCTTTGGTAGGTGCCCCTCAGCGCAGGGCCTGGGACTCCGCAGTTTTGGGGGCGCCAGACTCTGAGGAGCAGGCGGCCCCGCGGCACGGAACAAGCCAGCCCCACCAGGGCAGTGCGAGCGAGCGAGCCAGTGACGCAGCCTGCGCCTTCCCAGCCAGACACCTGCCACTGCTGCTTTGTGCCCAAACCTGGCCCTGAGTTATTGCAGCCTTGGAGTCCACCCGGGCGGGGGGCGGCCCGATGCGTTCCCAGGACAGCAGCCTCAAAGAGGTCCTGGGCTGCCCCCCGAGAGCTGGGCAGACAAGGGCCCAGGAGGAGCAGCATTCCCAAGCACCAGCTGGGGTCACCCAGGTGGAGGGGCGGGAAGAGCCCCCAGGCTCCCTCCCCTGCCTTACCCAACTCTGTCTCATCGCCACCGCCCTCCCCCCAACTTCTACCCAACTGCCTACCCCACCCCACCCCAGCTCTGCGCCCTCTCCCACCCTCGCCCGCTTCCCCTCCCCCGCGGCTTCTCCATCCCCCTCCTCCTACCCCACTTCCCACCCGCTCACTCTTCCTGCTCTTCTCTCAGGACCCAAACCCTACAGGGCCACTCTGCAGACAGGCGCCAGGAGGCTTTAAGGGGCCTCAGCTATCCCGTCCTGGAAATCTCTGTTGTCCCCAACACTGAGGTGCAGCCCCACACACACCACCAGCCTCAGGTCACAGCCTGGCTTGGAAAAGGGTTGGATTCTGGGCCGGGCCTCTCCGGAAATGGTCTGAGGAGCCTCCTGGACTCATTCCCCCATCTGTCAGATGGGGGGTGTGGGGAATGTGAGTCCAGTGCCAGGCGCTGGGGACATGGCGTGGGCACACAAGTATGGTGCTTGGCCAGGTGGTGTGCACAGCAGGCAGGCCCAGGGAGGAGTCATCCTCCTCCTTTCATGGTGAGAGTTACAACGAGATAGGTCTAGGGCAGAGAAATGGGCCAAGCCACTGAGGTTCCTAGGACAAGATTGGAACCCTGAAGCACCCATGCCTTCAACAATCCTGTTTAACTGACTCAACACCAGGGGAAGCCTCTCTCTGGTTTCTGGACTGCACCAGGGAAACCAAAAGGGTACTGAGTTGGTAGCAGGTGCTCCCAGAATGTGAGGACAAGATTCAGAGAGCCCTCTCTCCAGACTTTCCCAAAATCCCCCAGCCCCTTCCAGGCCCTCCGAATCATCAACTGCAAAGACTTTTGGGTCCATAAATCCCCTCATGAACCCCCCTGTCATTTGAGCTCAAGCGTCACCTCCAGGATGGCCTTAACCAGAAAGCCTCCCACACCATTCCCTGCCTATTCCAGGATTGGCTTTTCAGGATGAATGGACCCATATACTTGTAGATGGGCCACTCAATTTTACTAGAATACACTTCTGTCTTCTCACCTGTGGAGCTTCAACACCTTGAGCATACCTGGCATATAATAGGTGCTCAGTAAACACTTGGGCTGAATGAATGAACAAATGAAGAGCCAGTAAATAATGTCAACTCTAAAAGCCTTGAAACCCAAACTGTGTCCAAGATAAGAGGACTCCACAAAGAGTAATCTAATAAGTTTGGAAATTACAAACTACTAAAAATATCTGAGTCCTACATTAGCATTTTAAAGGCTCAGAGAAGACCTAAAGGTTTAAAAAACTTTTTAATTGTTTATTCCAGTGTTTGCCAAATGCATTTGGCCATAGAAAATACTTTTTAACCACCCTCACGACCACAGATTTATAAATGGTCAACTGATTCTTAGAAGAAAGAACTTGCTTCTTTGTTTTTATAGGACTGAGTCTAGCACAGTGCTCCACACACGGAAGATGCTCCAATTATTTTAATGAATGCATATAAAGTAAATTCACCCATGTGCATTCTCCCAGGTGAAAACCTATGAGCCTAGGAGTTCAAACTTTTGGTACAAACTGTACCCAAAGTAACACAGCCCCTGTACTGAGATTCTGAACCGGGCAAGTAATGACAAAAGTCCTTTCCCTCAGCTGCAGACACACAAGGCCATTCATATACATTCATTCACATTGACTCATGCACACATGTACAGATGCATGTGTGAGCACACATGAGCACACCAGCACAAATACACTCACATACAAGTACACATAGCCACAAGCACATGGACTCATGCACACACAGACACATGGGCAACCTATTCTGGGGCATACGCCTTCCCTCCCACACAACCAGCTTCACTGTGCCTGGCCCAGGAGGCTCCTGAGATGGGCAGCAGTCCTCTGGGGGGTGAGAGGATGGACATGAGGAGGGATGCACAATCTGGCATCACCAAGAAGGCTAGGTGTCACCCAGCAGGTGACAGATTAAAAGTTTGTTGTTTCCTGCCTATTATCTCCAGCGCTGCATTTTGAGTATAGATATAGATGAGAGGGAATGGGAGAGTCTGCAGTGGGATCCCACCAGAAGAAATAACTAACCCTCCTCTGTATGGCTACTCAACTTACAGCTCTCTCTCTCCCTTAAGATTTCTTTCTATGTTTTGAACTATGGGTTGAGCCCAGGGATGCTTAACCACTGAGCCATATCCCTAGCACTTTTATTTTTTTTTGTTCTGACACAGGGTCTTGCTGAGTTGCTTAGGACCTCAGTAAGTTGCGGAGGCTGGCTTTGATCTTGCAATCCTCCTGCTTCAGCCTCCTGAATCACTGAGATTATAAGCCTGCACCACCACTGCTCCATGGAGTTGTCCTCACACTTCCCCAGGGAGGGAGGAAAATAAACTAAGACTCAGCAGTAACACAGCAAGTGTGTGTGGGAGCAGGGTTGGGAGCCCATACCCATCTGCTCAGAATTGCCCGACACTCCAGAAGTTTAGGGGTCTCCAGGCTGTCTCCAAAGTGGGTCCTAGCCTGGGTCAGTGGCCGCAGCAAGCTCCCACAGCACATCTTGCCCCTCTCTTAGGCAGAGTTCTGCCTCAAGGTCACTGTATAACCTTGGACACCTGACTTGCATCTCTCTGGGCAAGTCTGACCATCCATATGAGAAGAATGCTCAGCTGAGGATTCTCCAAGATCCATTGTTGCTCATGCAAAAGAAAGCCTGAGGCCCCACCTAAGTGTCAATTAGTGCCAATATTAAATGAGACCCTGCCTGTAAAGAACACAGGCCGGCACCTGTACCAAGAGGGCTCTTCTGATGTTAGCTGCTCCTTGTGGTCTGATTTCACCCTTCAGGGTCAAAACAAAATGCCATTCCATATGCTTTGCCTGATTTCCCCTATCAAAAAGAATCTGCCCCAACTGCCCCAACCCCCCAGCCCTAAGCCTGGACCTCAATGCTGGACTGCCCTGTCAGGTCTGGGGATTGAGGCCTCATACCCTTCCAGTCTATGGGCTCCCTGAAAACATGGCTTCCTCTTGGTTCTCAAGCATCTTCCTGGGAGTCCAGGCTAAGATCAGCTGGTAAGATGCTCTGGATTTAGATGGAAGAATGGATGTATGCAAGGGAGGTGGGGAAAAGACTGAAGGACTCACCAAAGGAAAGAGATGCCTACTGGGTGCAGCCTGCCCTGCACCCAGTGCAGCCAAGCTGCCCAGAGAAGAAATGAAACCAAAGTGGTCAACTTTGCTAATAATAATAAAAGAAGTACAAACAAAAACAATGTGCAATGTCTTGCTTGCCTGATGGGCACAAAGCAAAAATGGTGTGGGGGATGACAGAAACAAAGAGAAGAAAGAAAACCTCCTAGGTGGGCAAGGGTTCAGAGGAATGTGCCATGCACCTGGGCCCTGTTGTTGAAGAGTTCCCCGGCACAGCCTTTGCACAAGGTGACTCAGAAAGATCTACCAAATTGCTGGGCACAGTGGCGCAAGCCTGTAATCCCGGCAGCTCAGAAGACTAAGAAAGGAGGATCACAAGTTTAAAGCCAGTCTCAGCAACTCAAGGCACTAAGCAACTCAATGAGACCCTGTCTCCAAACACAATACCAAATAGGGCTGGGGATATGGCTCAGTGGCCAGGTACCCCCTGAGTTCAATCCATAGTACAAAAAAAGTATCAAATTTTTGGAGTGATACACTTAGACCCAATAATTCCACTTCTAGGAGTCCAGCCTAAGAAATACTCAAACAAGGGCTCCCCGGCTGCTTGCGCACGGCGCTACAACCCCGCCGACCCGGCTTCCGCATCCCCCCGTCCCCGGCATCAGCTTCAGCCTCCACCAGGCGCCCCGCGCCTGGCGGTGCCGCGGCCGGCCAAACCCGCGGGCAGCCGAGCCACCGCGACGCCCGCAGAGCTTCGGGTGCCCGGGAGGGGGCCATGCCGTGCTGGAGGGAGGAGGAAGAGGAAGCCGGCGAGGAAGCGGAGGCGGAGGAGGAGGACGACGACAGCTTCCTCCTGCTGGAGCAGTCGGTGACTCTGGGCGGCTCGGGCGAGGTGGACCGACTGGTGGCCCAGATCGGCCAGACGTTGCAGCTGGACGCGACTCAAGACAGTCCGGCCTCCCCGTGCGTGTCCTCAGGGCCGCCGCTACAGCCCCCGGCGGCGCTGCCGGCGGACAAGGCCCGGTTCCCGGCCGTTCCTCTGCTGCTGCGACCCGCGTCGGCCGAAGCTGGGGGGCCCGCGCCCCCGGGAGCCCTACGCTGTGCCCTCGGGGACCGCGGTCGCGTGCGGGGTCGCGCTGCGCCCTATTGCGTGGCAGAGCTCGCCTCAGGCCCCAGCGCACTACCCGGGCGGTGCAGGCGAGGATGGCTCCGTGGCGCCGGCGCCTCCCGGCGCATTCAACAGCGACGGTGGACCCAGGCCGGAGCAAGCGCGGGCGATGACGACCCCCACCGCCTCCTGCAACAGCTGGTGCTGTCGGGAAACCTCATTAAGGAAGCAGTGAGGAGGCTCCAGCGAGCCGTCGCCGCGGTTGCGGCCACCAGCCCCACGGGTGCCTCTGGGCCCGGTGGCGGACGCAGCGGACCGGACCCCGTCGTCCTGCAGACCTCGAGCGCCTTGCTCTGACCCTGGCCCCCTGGAGAAGGAAGAGGACGCCGCTGCGTACTACTCTGCATCCTCCTCCCATCAACCCTGATCTGAAGCCTGGGCCTCTACTCCTGGGAGCGACAGCTTAGGCTGCACTCAGGCACTTGGAAAGATCTTAAACCCAGAAGTGGAACCGGCCCGGGCAGTACTGTCCGAGAACTTAAAGTATGGTGAAATGCACGGACCAAGGCACGTCCGTGTCGCGTGAGAATTTCCCAGGTCACCCCGGGCCAAGGACCTGGGATAAACTGGGGGACCTATGGCAGCTACTTGCATCCACTTGTACCTGACCTAGCCCTTGTGGGCATCGTGTGCTTGGATTGTTTTAAAGATAGGGCTGGAAAGGGGCGGGAATCGCGAGAGCTTTCTAACAATACTTGAAAACTAGTGATACGGATACATTTTCTCGTTATTTTCCGGTGGAGGAGCTTACTGAAAATGGTGCTATAATTGCTGTGCAGAGAAATTCTGGGTTGAAGAATATAAAATCTTGGCATTGGGTGGGTTGGCATCGCCTCCTTTCTTAAGCCACTTAATCCGTGGCTGGAGGAGGTGGGAGACTCCACTTACGGAATGGGAGGGAGGGGCATAATTTCGAAGTTGGGAGAGTTAAATTTGATTGTGGACTTTTAAATGACTTGACCTTGCCACCCGTGGTTGAAGGTCA